>NC_057391.1:5821017-5939764 GCF_019320065.1 Cervus canadensis | reverse complement strand
GATCGATTATATCTGCTGCATTGGCAGGTGTGTTCTTTACCACTAGCGCCACTTGGAAAACCCAATTGTCCCCTAAATGTCCTTTATTGCTGTTTTTTTTTTTTTTTTTTTTTTTTTTTTTTTTTTTTTTTTTTTTTTTTTTTTTTTTTTCCCGTAGGTTTTGTCATACATTGATATGAATCAGCATGGATTTACATGTAATTCCAATCCGATCCCCTCCACCTCCCCTCCACCCGATTCCTCTCGGGTCTTCCCAGTGCAACCAGGCCCGAGCACTTGTCTCAATGCATCCCACTCGGCTGGTGATCTGTTTCACCATTAGATAGTAATATCATGCTGTTCCTTTTGCAATATCCGCACCCTCACATCTCCCACAAAGTTCAAAGTCTGTTCTGTATTTCTTGTCTCTTTTTTGTTTTGCATATCAGGGTTATCGTTATCACCTTTCTAAATCCATATATATGTGTTTAGTATGCTGTAATGTTCTTTATCTTTCCTGGCTTCTTCATCTGTATAATGGGCTCCCACTTCATTACGCATCTCACTCATAGGATACTGGTTCATGAATGAATTCTTTTTATATGGCTGAGGAACTGATTGGCCATGGTCGTAGTATGTACCACACTTTCCTTATCCATCATCTGCGACTTGATTAGAGCATCTAAGCGGTTGCTTGCCTGGTCCTGGCGTTATTATAGACAGTGCTTAGCGCATGAAACATGGGGTGCACGTGTCTCTTTCAGATCTGGTTTCCCTCAGTGTGTATGCCCAGAAGTGGTATTGCTGGGTCATATGGCAGTTCTATTTCCAATTTTTTAAGAAATCTCCACACTGTTTTCCATAGTGGCTGTACTAGTTTGCATTCCCACCAACAGTGTAAGAGGGTTCCCTTTTCTCCACACCCTCTCCAGCATTTATTGCTTGTAGACTTTTGGGTAGCAGCCATCCTGACTGGCATGTAATGGTACCTCATTGTGGTTTTGATTTGCATTTCTCTAATAATGAGTGATGTTGAGCATCTTTTCATGTGTTTGTTAGCCATCTGTATGTCTTCTTTGGAGAAATGTCTGTTTAGTTCTTTGGCCCATTTTTTGATTGGGTCATTTATTTTTCTGGAATTGAGCTGCAGGAGTTGCTTGTATATTTTTGAGATTAATCCTTTGTCTGTTTCTTCATTTGCTATTATTTTCTCCCAATCTGAGGGCTGTCTTTTCACCTTACTTATAGTTTCCTTTGTAGTAAAAGCAAAAGCAGAAATATAGATCAATGGGACAGAATAGAAAGCCCAGAGATAAATCCACGCACCTATGGACACCTTATCTTTGACAAAGGAGGCAAGGATATACAATGGAAAAAAGACAACCTCTTTAACAAGTGGTGTTGGGAAAACTGGTCAAACACCTGTAAAAGAATGAAACTAGAACACTTTCTAACACCATACACAAAAATAAACTCAAAATGGATTAAAGATCTAAATGTAAGACCAGAAACTATAAAACTTCTAGAGGAGAACATAGGCAAAACACTCTCCGACATGAATCACAGCAGGATCCTCTATGACCCACCTCCCAGAATATTGGAAATAAAAGCAAAAATAAACAAATGGGACCTAATGAAACACACTTTAAATTTTTATGTAATAAATTTAACCCTTTCTAACTGTAGCTCAGTCGGTAGAGAATCTGCCTGCAACGCAGGAAACCCAGGTTCAATTCCTGGGTTGGGAAGATCCCCTGGAGAAGGAAATGGCAGCCCACTCCAGCATTCTTGCCTGGAGAATCCTATGGACAGAGAAACCTGGCAGGGTACAGTCCATGGGGTCACAAGAGTCGGACATGACTTAGCGACTAAACCACCACCACCACCGTATTAAAATCCTGATTTTTTTTTTAGGTTAGCAGTTTTATCTTTTAGTTTATCCCTTATCAGTTTTACTTCACAGGTACTTTGAGCATTTCTACAATATTATTTTAATATATGACTTCCGGAAATCCTGGGCTTCCCTGATAGCTCAGTTGGTAAGGAATCCGCCTGCAATGCAGGAGACCCTGGTTCGATTCCTAGGTCAGAAAGATCCCCTGGAGAAGGTATAGGCTACCCATTCCAGTATTCTTGGGCTTCCCTTGTGGCTCAGCTGGTAAAGAATCTGCTTGCAATTCAGGAGACCTGGTTTCGATCCCTGGGTTGGGAAGATCCCCTGGAGAAGGGAACAGCTACCCACTCTGGTATTCTGACCTGGAGAATTCCATGGACTGTATAGTCTATGGGGTCACAAAGAATCAGGCATAACTGAGCAACTTGCACTTTCTTTTCAGGCAATCCTACATCTTTACATTTTGACTTTGTTATCAATTTGTAGTATATTTTTCTGGCCAGTATTCTGGCCTGGAGAATTCCATGGACAGAGGAGCCTGGCAGGCTACAATCCATGGGGTTGCAAAGATTCGGACACGACTGAGTGACTTTCACTTCATAAGTGAGAATTTTCCTGTTTTGAAGACTCTAGCTTCTCTCATAGCAATTTGGTAACTTCAAGGGGTAGAGAAGAGGATTACTCAGACGTTGAGGGTCTTCTGTAAAGATAAATGTCACGAACTGAAAATTAACCACAGGAAATAGCAGAAAGGGAACTTGGTTTAGCAGACAAAACACAGAACTGGATATTGGAGAACTTGAATTCTAGGCCTAGTTCTGCTGCTTGAAAAAGATAAAAATAATTTTACCCTTGAAATAAGGAGTTTGATCTAGAGCTGCACTGTCCTGTACTATAGCCACTAACCACATAATGACTATTTAAATTACCTAAAATCAATTAAATTGAAAAATTCAGTTCTTCAGTTGCATTAGCCACATTTGAAGTACTCAGTAGCTACATGTGGCAAGTGGCTCCCGTATTAGACAATGCAGATCAGAACATTTCCATCATCACAGAGACCTCTGTTGGACAGCTCTGGTCTAGAGCAAGGATTGGTAAATATTTCCTGCAAAGGGCTAGATAATCAGTAGTTTAGGTTTTCTGGGCCACACAGTCTCTATTGCAACTACTCACCTGCTGTTCTGTTACAAAAGCAACCCTAGACAGTTTGTAAATGAGTTGGTTTTGGCTGTGCACCAATAAAACTTCATTTACAAAGTCAGGCAGCAGACAGGATTTAGCCCATGGACCATAGTGTGCTATTATTGCTTGTTCTAGAGAATCACTGGTGTTCTTGATACCTTAGTGGTGATACAGATAAAGTTTGCTTTTGGATTAACCTTCCATATCTCTATTGCCTTCACTTTAACGAGAAAAGTGCCTTCTATTTAAAATGAAGGAGGTAGTGTTTTTTTAATGATATTTTAATTATTTTGACACATATATTGGCCAGCATCTTTCCTTATATCTTCATTAACTTTCCCTCCATGTAACAGTTTGTCTGTCATTTGTTCTTTTTATTTCTGATTCACTTTCTCCCTTTTGTCCCTATTTCTTTTTTTTTGAGGTAGGATATTGATAGATAATCTAGAAAGATAAGTAAGGGAGCAAGATATATAAATATATGTTATTGTAGACCTGTGTGTGTGCTAAGTCATTTCAGTCGTGTCCAACTCTTTGTGACCCTATGGACTATAGCCCGTCCTGCTCCTCTATCCATGGGATTCTCCAGACAAGAGTACTGGAGTGGGTTGCCATTTCCTTCTCCAGGGGATTTTCCCGTCCCAGGTCTCCTACATTGCAGGCAAATTCTTTACCACTTGTGCCACCTGGGAAGCCCAATTGTAGAACTAATAAGTATCAATTCTGTAATATCCTATGTATTTAATTCTTGATTTTCTCTCTTGCATGACTATGTGCAAAGTTTGAGTTCATCATCTTATTTTCTTTTTCAACTTGCATATGTTTAAAAAATCTTAGTTTCTGTTTTAAGTTATCTTCCAAGGTGGTTTTGAATTCTACCTTATAAACTGTGGAGTATTAAAAGATAAGGAAAAGGAGAATGAGAGGAAAAGTTTTTTTTTTTAAAGCTAAAATATGGGTGGGAATGGATACTCACTTTTGTACAAGATAGGATAGCAGGGATAAGATATCCCCTCCCACCTTAAAAGCTAGGAAAGTGAGCAAAACATATGAAATAACAGTTCTGAGATTTTAGACAACATGCAGGAGAGGGCAGAAGCCAATGAGCGGAGCCCTGTGGATTGCCCCGCCTTACGGGCTAGAGGGGGTTTCCAGGCAGTAGTGTACGGAGGAGGAAAACAGCCTTCTGATCTCAGAGGGCTGAGAAGACAGAATATGGGGTTTAAAAGGCTCCAACAGCTAAAACTTTGAGGGCAAGATACCAGACAGAATGTATTTGCATAGAGCAACCTCTCCAGCGATTTAAAGGGGGAACTTCCCAGTTTTCAAAATTACTCATTCTGAAAAGAATGAGACATCTTGAAAATAAAATATTTAACTGTAAAAGTGAAAAAAAAAATAATAAAGGGGGAACTTCCTCAATTCTTTGGCTGATCTACAAATGTGTGTAAGGGAACTACGTAAAGAGGCAGAATGCTGCAGGGAGGGCCGGCAGAACCATTGCTGGGGCTTACACACAGCTAATTAGGGGACTGTTTTCCCTTAAACCCCGCCATGTGCGAAGTACTTTATACGTGAGTTCACATTTAAGCCTTGTGGGTGAGAAAAATGAGATTCAAATGGTAAGTAACCTGCCCAAGGACATAGCTAGTAAGTAGCAGGAGTGAGTTTTGTATGCTTGACCTTAAAACAAATGTATTTTCCTTCATGCTGGACTAATTCTAGGCTGATAGAACAAATAAGGAGCTGTCATAATTTCTACTGGTGCATTTGCTTCTCAATTTTTATGCTTCTCCATACCTGAACACAAGTGGAAAGAGGAAGGCTACTAGCACATAACATATCTTTAACAGAATACTGACCATCTTTTCCTGATCAAAAGGCTTTTCAATGATTTAAGTTGCTTGTGTTATGCAGATAGAATCATTGACTGTATTTTACTAATTGACTTTTATTATCAACTAATAAATGACAGTCTTTAACTTTGAGGAATTACAAGTTTAATTCTAATACACAAGTTTGAGTTATTCAGGAAAGTATTATTTATATTAGAAACTTTTGCCTCCAGAATGTCACAACATTTATCTTTGACCTCAGTTTTCTCTTCTGTAAAAGATGGGGTTGGAGTAGATTATTTCTGTTTCTTTTTATCTTGTTAAGATTCTTTGAATACAAGTCATCTATTTAGGAAACATATTTGCATAGAGAGTATTAGAATGGACGTTAGTTTCCCAGGCTAACTTATAAAAACTCCTAAACAAGTAATGTATCTGAAGTATAGTTCAAGTAAAACTTTATTCAGCTTTGTCTAATAGCAGTTTATAATACAGTGTATAGTATAGTATAATATAATACAATATAATATAATCCTGAAATGATCCTTACTCCCTTCTGTACCCTATCTTCCAGCAGCTTAGGGGAGGACAAAAGGCTGTGTAAAAGAGATAGAGTAAATCCTTTTGCACATCAGTCTATATAAGTCTGCTCTTAGACAATGAAAGCAGTATGTCTGGTACTTTCATATCATTGTATTTGATTCTCCTGTGAAGACAGATCAGGCCAAACAGTGAATCAGTTTACAATTGTCATATCAAATTTAATAGAAATTTTCTTGGTCAGAGTTTGAGAAATTTTTTGATAACTTTTCATATTGATAGTGTTATCCTATAATGAAAGCAGAAATGGTTGATTTTAGGTGTCTGTAGAGATAACTTTGGAAAAATACCTTCTAGGCAGCTGAGATTCTACTACAACATGGAGCAAACCCTAATCAAAAGGACGAAAAGCAGAAGACTGCTTTGGATGAAGCAGATGATGAAAATATGAAAGAGCTGCTGAAATCTTACGGTGCTATTGAGACTAACAATGGAGATGAGAGTGATGGTATAGTCGCTGGTATGTATAGCAATATTTCTTGCTATTTTATACAAGTGTATACCTCTGCTTGGGCTTCCCTGGTAGCTCAGACGGTAAAGTGTCTGCCTGCAATGCTGGAGACCTGGGTTTGATCCCTGGGTCAGGAAGATCCCCTGGAGAAGGAAATGGCAATCTGCTCCAGTACTCTTGCCTGGAAAATTCCATGGATGGAGGAGCCTGGTAGGCTACAGTCCATGGGATCACAAAGAGTTGGATATGACTGAGCAACTTCAACTTCACATACTTCTGTTTAGAAAAACAAATTCTTCAGATTTGTGTAAATTGTTTCAAAACTAGGGATACTTTTTTGTCTGTTTATTAAACTCTTGAAAAGCATAATTTATTTTTAGAAACAGCATTTCAAAACTTGGTTTAATTTATTGATTATATGGTTCTATTGTATTGGAATTATATGTTGAAACAAAACACATTCATTAAACATTCATCTCTCATAACACTGGATCTGAGATAGAGCTGTTACTGAAACTGTGCAAATTGGTTTACTTTATTGTGGGGCTGGAAAAGGATGACATTATACTAAAGTCTTTGCAACTAAGATTCCATTACTTCAAAATTTATGATTCATGCAAAAGTTGGACTCATGCCAACTTTTCAAGACAAACTTTCTAATGCTAGAATATGAATTTGTTAAGCAAATATACTATACTTATATATGTGTGTGAGTGTATGTGTAATATATATTATAGTGGAAAGAATATTTCAAGGAAATATATAGTCAGGGAAATTTTTATGAAGCATTTTTAGCAGTAGTTTGCACGTAAATAATATAATGAGTTATCTACAAGAAGTAAGCATTTAGTCCTGCCATTTGCAGCAACATAGGTGAGCCTAGAGAATGTCGTGTTAAATGAAGTAAGCATAGAAAGATACAGAAAGGCAAACTTTTTTTTTCCCATTTATTTTTATTAGTTGGAGGCTAATTACTTTACAGTATTGTAGTGGTTTTTGTCATACATTGACATGAATCAGCCATGGATTTACATGTGTTCCCCATCCCGATCCCCCCTCCCACCTCCCTCTCCACCCGATTCCTCTGGGTCTTCCCAGTGCAGAAAGGCAAACTTTTTGTGGTGTCACTTATATATGGAACCTTAAAAAGTCAAGCGTAAAGAACCAGATAGATGGTTGAGTGGTGGTTGCCAAGGGCTTGGGGGAGGAAGTGGTAGAGGAGATGGAGAAATGTTGATCAAAGAGTACAAACTTTCACTTAGAAGATGAACTGGTGCTGCGGGTCTAATGTATAAGATGATGATTACAGTTTTTAATAATAAATTGTATACTTGCAGTTTGCCAAGAAAGTAAATTTTAAATGTTCTCACCAACACACACACACAAACACACAAGGTAACAATGTGAGGTGACGGATGTGTTTGGTTTTTTTTTTTAAAAGAAGCATTTAGTGAGCACTGACTTAGAAAACATACATTTGTTGAGCACATGCTATACACATCAGCCCAGGAGGAGCTTCCAGTCTTGTGGAGAGATAAGCCAGAAAACAGGCAGTTAAAAACAATTTTGGAAGCGTTGAGGAGAGGGCATTGATCTTCCTTTTCCTTCATGCGTGAGCCTTGACTCATGGAAGAAAAAAGCCAGGAGCTTATCTGTCCTGTCTATGAGGGAGATTATTGGGAAGAGAACCCCTATGACATGCTTTTCCCCTGGCCTGCCACTATCCTTATCAACTGATAGGATTGGTGAGAGGCAAGGGTAGTCATCAGGTCCTGTTTTACTGGCGTGTAGATCCCATGTAGGTCAAAGTCGAGAGACTGACACACAGATCCTCGTTTCTTTGTCTGCTACCATGTGCTAAGCCCATAGGGTATGAGACTCTTATGGCCCCAGGCATGTCTTTTTCCCTCTTCACAGCCATATTTGGGGCTATTGTGCACTGTGTTATAAAGTGCTAGATCTGTTCCCACTTTTCTGTTGTTCCTTGTGTATACCTTTCCTTGGACAGGTAACCCAACAGAATGAGGGTATAGGGTAGACATATGTGGAGAAAGGGAATCCGGAATGGGAGAAGGTGCAGAGAGAATTTTATAGAGAGAGTGAATTACAGTCATAGTAGAGCATGGACTTGAAGTCAGATCTGGTTTCAGTGCTAGCTATGTGACACATCAGGCAACTTCTTGAATGCCTCTAAGCTTCATGTTCCTCTTCTGTAAAATAGATGTAATTAACTACCTACCCCTCAGGGCTCATATGAAGATTAAATAAGATGATTCATGGAAAGAGTCGGATATCCAGCATGTGATAAGTATTCAATAGATTTGCTGAATTTAGTCAATTGATAATAAATAATGAGGTGCTAATCAACATTAAGATATCATGGTAATTATAGGCTTAATTTATCCTTCCTATTCCTGTCACCATTACAACTGATAAAATTAGGCAAAATTTTTGCACATTCTTAATATATTTTCTGATTTTATGTTTTAAAGTAAAAATTCCTGATGTCCGGGCAAGAAGACATAAACAGTGCATTTGTGATGATTCCAAAACTGTTGATACACCTTCTGTTTCACACCAAAAAAAACCAGAAGAAAACCTTTCCATGGTGAGTGAAGTTGAAATGCTTTTGTTCTCTAGCCTAGAAAATGCCATTCTTTGGGCCAGCCAGCCATTGACTATTGGCAGCATTCTTTCCATTTTAAGGACATGCAGGTTAAAAATGTTTTTTTGTCATAAGAAAATAATACAGCATAATTGAGTAGAATGAATGTTTTGCCAAAAGTTTTACTTTTGTTTTAGGTTTGAAGGATTTGTTAGCCAAAGAAACCACTCGTTACACACATAAACATTTTCAGTTTTTTATAGATTATTTGACTTAATTTCAATATACAAGCAGTAAAAGAGAAGAAATAGAAACAATAGAGAGAAATAACAGCATGTATATACATCACCAATTGGGCCAACCTGCATCCAGACTTGAACAGTACTGGGAGTTGCTCATTGTGTAAAGTGACTCCTGACTTGCTGTGCTTGAGGGCAGGCACTGAATTCAGAATCTAGGCAGTGCCCAGACAGGTGGTCAGAGAGACCTGCTGTCCTGCTTCTGAAGCCAGAATAAGACTTCTTCTATTTTAATTTCCCTAATAATGAACCAAGAAACTGTCTGTTCTGTCTGAACAGAGAAGTATAGTTTAGCTGCTGTTCTTTAATCCTGGATTGGATTCTTAGGCACCTACCTATCCCACAGACAGTGTCACTCTTAAAGGGTTCTAGTGTGTCTTCATCCATCCACTTCCAAAACGTATCTCGGATACATAGTAGGAAGAAAAGACCTTGGAACCCAGAGGAAGAAGAGGAAAGCAACCTGGTTTAACCAACCTGGATCCCACATGGTTGATAGTGATAGAGTTTGCTATATGTGAAATCCCTCATGTGAAGGTGTATTTTTAAAGAAAATAACTTAGTTGCACATATATTAATTTATGAGATGGATATTCTTAGTTTGATTAAAACACATAGTGTCCTAGACACTAATTTCTTAAGCAAAGTGAATAAGACTATGTATGTGGATTAGACTTCCCTTACATACTTTTTGTTAGTATAGAGAGGAAAATATTATTCATTGAACATAAACTATGATTAATCAACTGTTTTATACCTAAAATATTTTAAATGGTGTTTAAACTGAGTTGTATTTGCCTCAACATTTCAAAAATGTTTTAGATTGTTCCTGGTATCTCCTGTAATGAATGAAAAGTTAATTGTCAATCTAAATGTCACTCCCTTGTAGATAATATATCTTTCAGGCTTACAGTTTTAAGGATTTTTTTTTCATATTCTGCTGTTTCACTAGGTTATGTATAAATGTGGGTGTGTTTTTAATTAATTTTATTCTAAAAGGACTAAACATGTTCCTTTAGTCTGAAGACAGATTTCTCCTTGTATTCTGAAAACTTTTAGCCCTTAGACTGTTGACTATTACCCCTCTCCCATTAGCAGTATTCTCCTTTTATGGAACTCATATTTTTTGAGATGGGTGTTAGATCAGTCTCCATATATCTTTTTTGTATTTTCCATCTCTTTAATTCTCTGCACTGTATTTTGGGTGATACCCTTTGACCTCTAATTTTCTACCCACAGGCTTGAGTGGGTGACAAGTAGAATTTTACTAATCCTTATTTAAGCTAAAGGACACCCACTCATGGTCACTAGTTTTATGTGGGGCTCCATTCTAACTCCGACTCGATGGACATGAGTTTGGGTAAACTCCGGGAGTTGGTGATGGACAGGGAGGCCTGGCGTGCTGCAGTCCATGCGGTCGCAGAGTCGGACACAACTGAGCTGAACTGACTGATTCTAACTCCTACCTTATGTGGCCCTGAGGCCTTATATCCTGTTCCTTTGTAGGTATTAAAAACCCAGACCCTAATTCCTAATACCTATGTTAGTTCCACATCCCTTATGGGCTGCTACCAGCTTCATTTCCTTTCCTTTTATTTTTCCAATTTTAGCTGGGCGTGGGTGGTTAAAATTTATTGTATTTTGTCTAATGTATTTTTCCAGGTGTTTGGAGTAGACAGGGGTCCTTCTGTATCAGCTCAGCTCACTGTATTGACCATTAGTATCTTTAAGGTATATTTTCATGTAAAGATTAAAACATTATGGAAAAATCACCCTAACCCCATTGTTATTAACTGTATGAGTATTTGTTTCAGGAATAATGAGTATCACTTTAGATGCCAAGCCTCAGGGAAATATAATGAAGATATAAGAGTTTAATGAAAACCAACTTTCAGAAAAAACTTAAATATGCAGACTTTAAAGTTGTTAAAGGTTTGTCCTTTGTAAATGTAAATTTGTTTTTGAAAATTTCAAATCAAATTGAGGATGAGGGGTGACTCTATGGCCAGATGCAAAGGAAATGAGATGATTTTAGTTTGATGCTACCTCTGACACCTTCAGATAACAGCATCTAGGCAGCCTCCTTCTCTCCCTCCATATAGAGTGAGTACAAAAAGTGATTATCATAATGATAATAGTTGGCATTCACAGAGTATTTATGACATGGTGAGCTCTCCTCTTAAGTGCTTTATGTTAATCCGTTTAGTCTTCATAATAATGAAAGTAGTTTCTATTAATATCATTACCTTCCTCATTACAGCTAAGGAAGCTGAAGTAAGAGAGTGTAGGTAACAATCCAAAATTACATTTCTATTGCATAGCAGTGGCAGAATTAAACTCCAGGTAATCTGACTCCAGAGCCTGTGCTCTCAACCAGTATGCTTTAAATATACAAATTTGTGAAAGACATGTCAGAAGCAAAAATGATCCTAAGACGTTATGGAAAAACCCAAATGAACTTGTTGGCCAACCCAATATGTTGAAGGCATTTCAGTATTAATATTCCTCTATTTTAATTTCCCTAACAATGAACCAAGAAACTATCTGCATTGAATAGTTTAATATTAATATTAAACTATTAATATTAATAGTTTAATTAATACTATTTATTAATACTGACAAGTATATAAAGAGGTGGTTTTAAATCCTCTTTGTGGGTTTTTGAGAGTGTTTTGTATTTCTAAGACTGTATGTGAAATCTTCATAGTGCACAATGATAATCATAAAGCCTTAAAGTGAACTTGCATACATGTAATCTTTAAATATTATTTGCTGAGTTCTTTTTTTCACCTATACCTATAAAAGGAGTCATTGAGAAATTGTGATTGTTTTTATGGTTGCCACTCTTAACATTCTGTTTTCCAGGAGCAGATCTGCTACATAAATCAGATGTATTTAATTTTTTTCCAAGTTTAAATGTTTGTTAACATTTAAGTAGTTAAGTTTAAATGAGGCCTGAATACATTTGTAACATAAAGGGAAATCAGCATTTTTAGTGGTACTTTATTTAGCACTTTTACTGTGCATTTGTCAGTTGCCTACTAGAGAAAAACATCTACCTTCTTGTAACTAAGTTTTTAATATTTTATCTGATAGCATCAGACCATCAGTGCCATTCTACAAGATATAGAAGAAAAACAAGAAAATTTATTAGAGTTTGAAATAAGAACCCCTGAAGATGCAGGTAAGTATGCACTCATACTTAAGTTTGATTATTTCAGTCATCCAAGGCGTTGCTGCCTCATCTTCTTTTGGGGATGGGGTGGGTATAGTATGATTCCATTTTTTTATAAAGTTCAAGAACAGGCAAAACTAAACTTTGGATAGAATTCAAAATAGGAGTGCTGTGAGGTTGAAGGTGTCCTCCCCCCAAAAAATGTCCACATTATAAGTCCTGATAAGTGATAAAGATGTGGTCCATATATGCAGAATACTACTCATCCATCGAAAAGAACAAAATAATGCCATTTGCAGCAACACGGATGGACCTAGAGATTGTCGTGAGTGAAGTGAGTCAGAGAAAGGCACGTATCATGTGATACTGCTTATGTGTGGAATCTAAAACATGGTACAAATGAACTTATTTATAAAACAGAAATAGAGTCATAGATGTAGATGATAAATGCATAGTTTCTAAGGGAGAAGGGGTATAGGAGGGATAAATTGGCAGATCGGGATTGACACATACATGCTACTGTTTGTAAAATAGACAACTAGTAAGGACCTGCTGCACAGTACCAGGAGCTCCACTCAGTACTCTGTGGGGACCTGTGTGGGAAAATGATCTAAAAAAGCGGGTGTGTGTGTGTGTGTATAACTGATTCACGCTGCTGCAAAACAGAAACTAACACAACATTGTAAATCACCTATACTCTAATAAACATTAATTAAAAAAAATCAAAATAGTACCTCATCAGTCTTTTTTGTAGCAGGATATAACTGTTAATTAGTCTGTTAGCTTAATTTCATGTTGTGGTGGTGGTGGTTTAGACACTACGTGGTGTCTGACTCTTGTGACCCCATGGAGGCCAAGCTCCTCTGTCCTCTGTCCATGGGATTCTCCAGGCAAGAATACTGGAGTGGGTTGCCATTTCCTTCTCCAGGGGATCTTCCCGACCCAGGAATCGAACCTGGATCTCTTGCATTGCAGGCAGGCTCTTTACTAACTTACCTATGAGGGAAGCCCTAATTCATGTTGTATACATTTTAAAAAAATTATTTCTTTTTAAACTATACCCATTCTACTTTTCATCCTGGCCTAGCACATGATACGGGTTGTATTTTGAGGAAAATAATACAAATTAATTTATATCCCCAAACAGTATGTATAGTTCATATATTTTATTTAGTATTTATAATATCTTACACATCTAAGATGAATTTTACAAGAATATACTTTTTTCATTATAAAAGGTATATAGATACATTTCAAAAACAATAATGAGGAAAAATATGCTAAAATCACCTACTGCTCTACCATAGTATTTTGGTGTTTAGTTTTCTTTTTTTTCTAAGAGAATGCTTATGCAATTATACCTCAATAAAATTGTTAAAAAGCATAGATTGGATCATGTTAGATGTGCTGTGTTTTCTTTTTGCCATGGTCATCATTCTTAGTAGTTATATAGTATCCTGTTCAATAAATGTCCCATGATTTACTTAATTTTTCCTTTTTTGTTGAGCATGTAGATTTTTCCAATTTTTTGCTATTACACCACCATACATAGTTCTTTCTGGATTTAGGATTATCCTCTTAGGAAAAATTAACATAATTGAAATTATTGGGTCAAAATATATAAACATTGTAAAATCTATTGGTTCATATTGATAAGTTGATTTCCTAAAGTGTTACATAATAATTTGTACTTCCACCAACACACATTTGTGTTTGCTTTTACACTGCTAATAGTGTCAACTAAAAAATATTTTACTATTTTAGTAAAAAATTTTACTATTTTAGTAAAAAATTTTTATATTATTTTCACTATTGATTATTAATGGTACTTTTTCACTAATTTTATCTTCTATTTCATAAAGTGACTGTTCCTGTTTGTTAAGAAATTGAAGCCATTTTATATAATCAAGTTATTGACTACTTTTCTGTGATAACTGCTGCAAATACTTTTTTTGTCCCTTAACGGTGTTTTTATTTATAACATATTAGAGTGTGTTAAATACAGAGATTCTCAAATTCTGTATAGTAGAATGTATCAGCCTCTTTGCTGTTGCTTAAGATCACTGCAGATGGTGACTGCAGCCATGAAGTTGAAAGGCGCTTACTCCTTGGAAGGAAAGTGATGACCAACCTAGATAGCATATTAAAAAGCAGAGACATTACTTTGCCAACCAGGGTCCGTCTAGTCAAGGCTATGATTTTTCCAGTGGTCATGTATGGATGTGAGAGTTGGACTATAAAGAAAGCTGAGCGCCGGAGAATTGATGCCTTAGAACTGTGGTGCTGGAGAAGACTCCTGAGAGTCTCTTGGACTGCAAGGTCAAACCAGTTACTCTTAAGCGAGCTCAGCCCTGAATACTCACTGGAAGGACTGATGCTGAAGCTGAAGCTCCAGTATTGTGGTCATCTGATGTGAACACATGAATCATTGGAAAAGTCCCTGATGCTGGGAAAGATCGAGGGCAGAAGTAGAGGAGGGCGTCAGAGGATGAGATGGCTGGACAGCATAACCAGTGCAGTGAACATGAACTTGGGCAAACTCCGGGAGATGGTGAGGGACAGGGCGGCCTGGTGTGCCGCAGTCCACGGGGTCCCAAAGAGCTGGACACGACTGGGTGACTGAACAACAACAGCAGAAGAGGAGACGCCTTCACCTCTCGCTTTTGCTTCTTAGAACAGAGAATCCCACCCATTAAGCTTCAAGTCTCTTAAGAAATAGTTTTGCAAATTCACCATCTCCATATTCTGACACCTTTTCATCTTTGATCTGATTGAGGCATCCAAGAGAATTTTATTTTGTTTATTTCTTTGTAAATTTTTCTTACAGATATTTTATATTTATTTTTATATCAAATATTTTTAGTGCCTCAACTAAATTGAAGCAGAAAAAAATGTTCATTTTAAACATCTTATATGTTATTTTTGCTAAGCATTATAACTCTGTAATTCATCTGAAATTTCTTTGCCATGTATGGTAGAAAGATAGAACAGGGCTTTCCCCCATATTACTACCCCTCTGCCTACTCTTATTTGTTGAGTAATTCCTCTCATCTTCATTATTTTATAATGCCTTATCACATATTAAAATCTTATACGTATTTGGGTAGTTTCTAGATTTTCTCAAAGATACCATTGATTAATTTTGTCTCTTTGATAAGTAGTATCAAGTTAGACATAAAATATTTTTATATACATTTATAGAAACTTTGGTTACTATGATAATGTTATTTAAAATTATAATGTGGTTGATGTGGTTTAAAATTCAGTTAGAAAAGCCAAACGTGGCAGGGTATATAGATAATGTAAATGTCTTTTGTTAAAGTGTCAAGTCTTCCCAACAAATTTATGTCTAAATTCTTAATTATTGTTTAAGGAGATTAGGGAGATAGAAACTATTCTGGGAACACTGACTCTGTACTTGTCAGATCATTTGTCTGACTCACAAAAGGAGGTTCTGGAGCAAATTCCAGCTATGAACTTTGTGTCATTTTCCACCATTGCTTTTCTCTAGTTAAATTATCTAGAAAAATACACGTTGGTCTAAAAAAATTAAGAAAAACTTAAGAAACAAAGCCAAAAATGAAATGAATAGCAAATAGCTTAAAATAAATAATTTCCTATTTGGGTATCTGGGTTTGGACATAATTTACATGTAAATCCTGTGAATTTGTGCTGGGGGAGGTCATGATGTCTTTACTTGGGAAGCAATGGAAGAAAGTAGGAAAATAAGTAATAATAAGAATAATTTTATATAGATCTATGGCTTCCCTGGTAGCTCAACTGGTAAAGAATCCACCTGCAATGCAGGAGACCCCGGTTCGATTCCTGGGTTGGGAAGATCCCCTGGAGAAAGGAACAGCTACCCACTTCAGTATTCTGGCCTGGAGAATTCCATGAACAGAAGAGCCTGGCAGGCTATAGTCCATGGGATCGCAAGGAGTCAGACATGACTGAGCGACCTTCACTTCACTTCATAAGTGACTTTAGGTATCATATAGTCCTAAGTGTTAAGTATAAAGAACAAGAACTGATGGCATGATTCTTATTTTTAAGTACATATAATAGTTATATATAGTATAAATACATAGACTATATATATAAAATAAACATGTTTTAAACACACACACACCTACCAGAGTATTCAAAGCAGTCTCTTTCATGGAGTGAAATATCGAGGAGGAATGGGTGAGTGGGAATACCCTGACTTCTCTTCTCTGTTTGTTGTGTTCAAGTCGTGTCCAACTCTGCGACCCCATGGACTGCAGCACGCTGGGCTTCCCTGACCCTCACAATCTCCCTGAGTTTACCCAGGTTCACTTCCATTGAATTGGTGATGCCATCCAACCATCTTATCCTCTATCACCCTCTTCTCCTTCTGCCTTTGATCTTTCCCAGCATTCTTCTCTGTAAACATCCATATTATTTGAAAATTTCCTTTACATTGACAGTGTTTTCCTTGTGTATTTTAAAATGTAAATAATTTTAACAGACAAAATTATCTTACTGTTTATCTTCTTTTAGTATCCTTGTTTCACAATTAAGGCAGCTCACCAGAGAGGTCAATGACTTGTCCAGGATCACCAAGCTTAGTCACTGGGATAACAGGATTAGAACTCAGGCTTGCCTGCTCCTTCTTGGTGTGGTCTTATACACCTCAGGGCACTTCTCTAGAGTGACATAAGTCCATAAGCTTTGATATCTGGACCATTGATATGGTGGAAGAGGGTAGGGAAATAATGGTTTTTTTAATTAACAGTAAGGCTAAGTCCTTTGTGACCAAATTTAACATTTGCTATCTCTCAGTTAACTGACTTTTTATTACCTTGCATCTAGAACAATACGCTGGTAAGATGTTAGAGATAAAGGAAGTTATGGACAACGTGCTTGCCAAACAGAAGGCAG
This sequence comes from Cervus canadensis, assembly GCF_019320065.1. Lineage (NCBI taxonomy): Eukaryota > Metazoa > Chordata > Mammalia > Artiodactyla > Cervidae > Cervus > Cervus canadensis. The sequence goes on along the minus strand of NC_057391.1, from coordinate 5,922,839 downwards.
AAAGGGATGATCTAGCTAAAAAATACAGGTGAGTAAAAAAAAGGTAAGAATGCTTTGGAGTTTTCGGAATTTATCTATTTGTAATCTATAATAGGTCTAGACTTTTTTTAAATTGTATCTATCTATTTTTGGCTATGCTGGGTCTTCATTTCTGCACACTGGTTCTCTCTAGCTGCAGTGAGCAGGGGCTACTCTCTAGTTGCAACGCATGCGCCCTCATTGCAGTGGCAGAGCATGTTTCTTGCTGCAGAGCACAGACGCCAGAGCAGGGGCTTCAGTAGCTGCGGTGCGCGAGTTTAGTTGCCCCCGTGGCATGTGGAGTCTTCCCAGGCCATCAAATCTGTGACCCTGCGCTGGCTGGCAGACTCTGAACCCCTGGACCCCCAGGGAAGTCCTGGCCTGGAATTCCTTGTGATCACAGATGTTATGTGGAACTGGAAAAGGACTTTATGAGGTCATCTAATCTATTATGTCCATGAGAAATTATATATACTTCCTAGAGAGATGTTTTTCTACTTTATTACTTGAAATGTTCAGAAAAGGACATTTTAATAAAATGTCCACAGCCATGAATTTCATGAAAGCCTTTCTGGCCATGAATCCCATAAGTAAATTTCTTTCCTTAGTAAACTCACATTTTTTGACATTAAAATTGGTTCTTTTATGCTATCACAAATGTTTTTCTAAGCAGTGTAATCATGTGTATTTTGTAGTCTTGTGTACTTCTAAGTTCTCAGGGTCCTTAAAGAGTTTTATCCTAATTATATTGATTATATACCTCTTATCTTTTTTTTTTTTTTTTTTGAGAAACTTGTTATATATATTTTTTCTTGTTTGGGTATTATTTTTTATTCTTTTCTTTTTTCTTAAGATGAGAACTTTTAAGGTCTACTCTCAGCAACTTTCAAGTATACAATACAGTATTATCAATTGTAGTCACCATGGGTAATTTATACCTTTTGATAACCCTCATCCATTTCACCCGAATGCTTCCTCCGCCTCTGCCAACCACCAGCCTGTTCTCTGAATCTGTGACTTTTGGTTTTTATTTTGGCTTCCAAATATAAGTGAGATCATACAGTATTTGTGTTTGTCTGACTTATTTCACTTAGTATGAAGCCCTCAAGATCTGTTCATGTTGTCACAAACGCCAGGATTTGTTTCTTTTTATGGCTTAAAAATATTCCATTATATGTGTGTGTCTTCTTTTTAATGTTGCTATTAGCCTTGAAATTTTGTAATCTAAAGAGCATTTTTATTTTCTATCTGGACTCTGTTTCACATAGCTTTAAATGTGATATTAATTTCTTTTTTCTTCTCTATCCAACCAGCTTCTTACATTTAATACTACTAGTTATTTGCTAATTCTGATTTCTTCTTGACACTTCTTCCACTTGCATCTGCTACTTGCTTTAATATCCAGTCAGTTTGGAGTTTAGTACCAACAACTCTAAACTGTGTTAGGAGAGACAATTACCTATACTGTTGCTTTCCTTTAAAACAGCTGCTCTTAAAAGATGGTCACTGAGACCATTTCAAGGGGTCCAAGAAGTCAAAAGCCATTTTTATAATAATAATATGTTATTTGCCGATTTTTACTCTCATTTTCTCATAAGTGTACAATGAAATTTTCTAGAGGCCAATGGTATATCATCATCCTAATAGCTAATGGAATGTACACTTGTGTGTTTCTTTGTTTTAAAATTTTCTCAGTTCTATTTTCTGAAACAGTAAATATTGATAGATATAACCCATATAAACAAAAGTTCTTTGGGTTTCTCAGTAACTTTTAAGAGTATAAAAAAGTCCTGAGACCAAAAAGTTTGAGAGCCACTGGAAACAAAAGTGTCCAGTATCCTGAAGATCCGTGTGGAATAGGTGAGCATAACCAGAAGTCGGGGTGTGGGTGAGTCATTGCCTCCCGTTCAGTCCTTAAGCCCCTGAGAGACTTGGTCTGGGGAGGACACACGGGGCAGCGCTTATCTGGGTAGAGTCCTGGACTTCCAGGTGCCTCCATGCAGGTTCAGAAAGTACAGTTACGATAATCAGTTGATGAATTGACACTTCTGTGTCTAGCTTACTTATGATTATTCACAAAACAACCTCAGTCCTCCATAGTTAAGTGAATTTGGGTGGAACTTACTGTCAAATTTCACTTCCTGATACACCGTTTAACTGTAAACGGTTAAACCGATTCCAAAGTTAAAGCAGGTAGTATTGCTTCTTGTCATCAGCTGGTACCTTCCAACTAAAGGACGAGTGGATATCTAGATAGATAACACAAGCTTTGTTTCTGTCTTAGGGCTGACTCGCAACTTTGGATAACCACACTGTCACCTCCTAAAAAAGGCATACTTACTTGCCTCATGTAGAGCAAGTTTGCCTTCAAAGAATACACATGGCGAAGATAGACTCTTGTGTACTTTGAGCTGATTAAATTTAAATTGACACAGAGTATCTATAAAATCTACATGACTGCTTAAAAAAAAAAAAGTTTTCCACTGTTTTTGTATTTGTCCCTTTTCTGTTTCTCTCTACAGGGCGTCCATAGAGTCATTTAAGTGTGGAGTCCTGAGGGAACAACTGGCTAACTTGGCCGCAAGACAGAAGAGCCTCCTACTTGTAGCAAAAAAGCAGAAAAAAATAAGCCAGAAGCTTCACACCCATAAGAATGCTCCAGCTTTGTCTGGTCTTAGTGTTGGGAAGCTGCCATCCGGCTCAGAAGCCTTTCATGAAAAGGACAGGCAAGAGTTCGTCCGTCTGGACAACCCCGTGCAGCCCCAGTCAGCCTCAGTGTCTGCCGTCAGCCTTGTGTGCAGAGGCATGCAGGAAGCACAGCTGTCTCAGGAAGTCTGGCACGGCGACCAGAGCAGCCACTCGTGTCTAAATTCAAAGACAGTAAGAAGGGAAGACTTTTCTGGAAGTGAACTGAACTCTAAGCAAGATATCAATGACTGTACCTTAGATGGATTATCAAAATCCGAACATTCAGATGGCACTAATCAGATTAAATTACAATCCCAATCTGTTAGTTTTACTGCTGAAGCAGAGTATTCACAGGAAGAGAATGGTCTTACAGGGAGTACAGCCAAGGGGCAGGTGTCCTTCAGTCCTTCAGCAGTAACTAGCGCATTAAAAACTGCGGCAACCACCAGTGTGTTTGCCCGCCATGATGGCCATCCAGCAAGTGTTATTTGTGATCAGGCTCCTTCTGATTGTGATCCAAATGAAGGAAACAGGAAAACAGCTCCCCGCCAAACACCCGGGGGGACATCAGAATCTCTGGCACCCCAAGGGGTTGATGTATTTGGCAGTGACATGGGGCAACAGCTGCAGCCTTACTTTAAAAAATCAGTCCTCACTGTTCCTCATGCAAATGATAGTCAGAGCTCCTCCTCCTCTGGGTCTGGCTACCAACATACTATGAAAAAACCTTCAAACTACAACACAACTCCCAAAAAGAAATGTATGCAGATAAAGGATCTGATATTACTAGGAAGACTTAATCCAGGAAATAACATTCTGGAATTCAAAACACAGGTATCCTATTGTTTTTTTTCCTTTAAAATTATGTAAATTTTCTAAATAAGTGACTTAAAATGTTCCTGTCACATAGTGTCAGTATATAGCTCTTATTAGGGGAAAGGGTTTGGTTGGGCTATTTGAATGGAGAAACTTGACCACTATATTCTTAGCAAGTGAAAGTGAAAGTTGGTCAGTCATGTCCAACTCTTTGCGACCCCCATGGACTGTGCAGTACACAGAATTCTGCAGGCCAGAATACTGGAGAGGGTAGCCTTTCCCTTCTCCAGGGTATCTTCCCAACCCAGGGATCGAACCCAGGTCTCCTGCATCGCAGGTGGATTCTTTACCAGCTAAGCCACCAGGAAAGCCCAAGAATACTGGAGTTGGTAGCCTATCCCTTCTCCAGCAGATCTTCCCGACCCAGGAATCTAACCAGGGTCTCCGGCATTGAAGGAAAATTCTTTACCAGCTGAGCTACCAGGGAAGCCTAAAATTGCCTTATTCCTTTTAGTCACAAGCACCTTTGGGCTCTCAGACCAGAGTTAGTTATACTCAGCAGGGAGGGTTTTGTGTGTGCTAAGTTGCTCTGTTGTGTCCAGCTCTTTGTACCCCCATGGACTGCAGCATGCCAGGCTCCTCTGTCCTCCACTCTCTCCTGGAGTTTGCTTAATTAGATTCATGTCCATTGAATTAGTGATGCTTCTAACCATCTCATCCTCTGCTATTTCCTTCTCCTTTTGCCTTCAGTCTTTCCCAGCATCAGGGTCTTTTCCAGTAAGTTGACTCTTCGCATCAGGTGGCCAAAATATTGGAGCTTCAGCTTCAGCATCAGTCCTTCCAATGATTATTCAGGGTTGATTTCCTTTAGGATTGACTGGTTTGATCTCCTTTCAGTCCAAGGAACTCCTCAAGAGTCTTCTCCAGCACCATGGTTCAAAACCATCAGTTCTTTGGTGCTCGGCCTTCCTTATGGTTCAATTCTCACATCCATACGTGACTAGAAAAACCATAGCTTTGAGTATACAGATCTTTGTCAGTAAAGTGATGTCTTTGTTTTTTAATATGCTGTCTAGGTTTGTCATAGCTTTCCTTGTAAGGAGCAAGCATCTTTTAATTTTATGGCTGCAGTCATCGTCCACAGTGATTTTGGAGTCCAAGAAAATAAAATCTGTCACTGCTTCCACTTTTTCCCCTTCTGTTTGCCATGAAGTGATGGGGCTGGATACCATGATCTTAGTTTTTTGAATGTTGAGTTTTAAGCCTGCTTTTTCACTCTCCTCTTTTACCCTCATCAAGAGGCTCTTTAGTTCTTCTTGGCTTTCTACCATAAGGGTGGTGTCATCTGCATATCTGAGGTTGTTGACATTTCTCTCAGCAATCTTGATTCCAGCTTGTGCTTCATCCAGCCCAGCATTTCACATGATGTACTCTGCATGTAAGTTAAATAAGCAGGGTGACAGTATACAACCTTCTACTCCTTTCCCAATTTTGAACCAGTCAGTTGTTCAGTGTAAGGTTCTAACTGTTGATTCTTGACCTGCATACAGGTTTCTCAGGAGACAAGTAAGATGGTCTGGTATTCCATCTCTTTAAGAGTTTTCCACAGTTTGTTGTGATCCACACAGTCAAAGGCTTTAGCGTAATCAATGAATCAGAAGTAGATGTTTTTCTGGAATTCCCTTGCTTTCTCTGTGATCCAGAAATTGAAAGTGAAAGTCGCTGCTCAGTCGTGTCAAACTCTTTGCAACCCCATGGACTATAAATTTAGTCCATGGAATTTTCCGGGCCAGAATACTGGAATGGGTAGCCTATCCCTTCTCCAGTGGATCTTCCCAACCCAGGAATCGAACTGGGATCTCCTTCATTGCAGGCGGATTCTTTACCAGCTGAGCTACCAGGAAAGCCCCCAGAAAATGTTGGCCATTGATCTCTGTGTTCCTCTGCCTTTTCTAAACCCGGCTTGTACATCTGAAGTTCTTGGTTCATGTACTGCTAAAGCCTAACTTGAAGGATTTTGCGCATAACATTACTAGCTTGTGAAATGAGTGCGATTATTCGATAGTTTGAACATTCTTAGGCCCTGCCCTTCTTTGGGACTGTAATGAAAACTGACCTTTTCCAGTCCTTTTGGGTCTTCCTTTTATAGTTTGTTAGGCAGGATTGGAGCAGTGTTCAGTCTAAGGCTAATTATATCCCTCGGCAAGGCAAGACTTCTGTGTATCTACCAGTGCTCCATCAGTTTGTCTTTCTAGTCTCACTGTGGGGAACAGGTGCTGTTTCTGCCCTTTGAGAATGCCGGAGAATGCCATCACATCTAATTCTTTCAGATGGTTCTTTTCCCAGGCTTGGCTAATTTCTTCTTACACATGGCCAATCACAAGTCAGCAGTATACTTAAAGAGGACCCTCTGAAGCTCTGTCGAGTTCTCTCTCTGTGTATCTCTCTCTTCTTCAGTACTCTGTCCTGCAAGTCTAGCCGTCATGCCTCCCTGGGCCCTGCGCTGTCTACTCAGTTGAGAGAATCCACAGGTTTTGTCTGGATTTCCTGTCCCTGTATGAAGACCTGGAAGCTCTCTCAAGGCAGTGAGCTGGGACAGTTGTAGGGCTCACCTCATTAGTTCCTCAGTTCTCAGTCCCACTATACTTTTCCCCCTGATGTTTGGTATCTTGGAAACCATTGTTTCATATATTTAGCTTGTCTCTTTTTTTGGTTGTGTCGGGTGTTAACAGAATTCTGGTCCCCGTTTACTTTATCATGGGCAGAAGCAGAAGTTCAGGTATTTTTTTTAATCCTAATTTTTGTCTTATTTTTCACTTTCAGGAGGCTACCCACAAAGCCAGTGTTTTATTGAGTGGCAAAATTAAGGTAGAAAATGGTCAGATTTATCAAAATCCAGTCACCTGGCTCAAGGATCTTCTAGGAGGTGACAGTTATGTGACCTGGAATTACGCTTGGAGTAAGGTGGGTCATTCCTAAATTAGTCTTTAACTTCATATTCGGTTGGAGATAACATCATATTTTTTGATGATAAAACTATTTCCTTTATTAAAAAGGACACTGACAATTCTCCAGACTAGTTCTGTGCCCGTGCGTCCCTGTTGCAGCACGCCGTGAGCTCTGCCACAGTCCCCGTTTGCCAGAACTCCCCCAGAAGGGTCGCACACTGACAGAGCCTCTCCTTCCTCGTTCTTTACCTCGTCTCAGAAAACTGAATGCCCCGATCTTCCTCTCATTCCTGCCACCCCACCCCCACAGTGATATCAGGTCCTTGTGACTCCACGTAGAGTATGCAGGACCACTGATATATGGATAATTTAGTTAATAATGTGTTACTAGTATTTTGATACGATAGAGCAGAATCTTTCCCCAAAGGTGAAAGTTATGATCAGGGAGCCTGAGACCCACATGTTTGAGCAGTCTTACCCATGAATTGCTAGCCTCCCAGAAGGAAAAATTTCTGAATTTTTATTCAGACTTCCCAGACTTAGTAGTCTCCCCCTTCAGCTCTGTCTTCTGATTTATAAGCCCAGTTTAATGACTTATATGAAGAGTATTGGTGACTAACACCCTTGAGGTCGGATGATCAGCCACCTCCAGATGTCCATGGCACCATTTCAGGGAACCGTGTTGCAACGTTTTACCCAGGAAACCGTGAGTCATCAGACAGTCCCCATCACTGCTGATAGACTTGCAGATACCTTCAGCCCCCACTGGCCATTGTAGTAAGCCTCAGTGCGCCAGCAGCCGGGGGAGCTTTCCTCTCCCCTTCTTGTCCAGCTCAGCTCTGCACACCCTCGTTGCTGGCTTCCGTCTCAGTTTTTGTCCCTAACCTATGAACTCTGGCCTCCTGGACCTCTGTTGCAGGTGTTTCCAGAACAGTTTTCAGTTCCTTCACTTACATGAGCACATTTTAAATTTTCTCTACTTTATAGTCTCTCTGTCTTCCTCTTTTCCTGTCGTTTTTTTTCTTCTGACCACTGGAGTCACCTGCTTTCAATTTAACCTGCTTAATCCTTTCCATAGTTTCATAAATTATATTTGCATGTTAGTAATTAACATTTTACGCATGGAAATCCCTTTTGATCACAAAGCTTCTTAAAGCTATGATAGATGACACTGTTTTGCTGAAACTGAATCTGTGCTCATAGAGCGAACGTGACCCTAGTTGCTGTAGCGGAGGTTCTTTGGAGTTTGACGTGCCTGTGCCTAGCGATGACTCAGTCTTCCCGCTCTTTATCTCTGTTGGAGTTACCGCCAAGTTTCTGGTTTTGCATATCTGGCTGTGATATCATTTGGCCCTCACTCTGTACTCACGTGCCTCATTTACATATCACATTGCCTCTGGTCTTCTCTCATTAGCCATGTCAATTAGAGTCATGCTGTTTCAGATCTGTGTGATGGTGAAGCCAAATACAAATGTGGGCGCTAGAATTAGGGCAGTTCTTGGATGTGAGGTATTCATATGGATTATCTAACCAAGCTTAGTTTTTAAATTATCCCAGAAATGGAAATAGTTTCAAAGATTACTATAGGGCACTCATGTACTTCTCGTAAATAACACAGGCTGAGAAATTGAGTTTGTTTACAATTTTTTTTAACGCCTCCTTTGATATTTACCACAGTAACCTTTACCTCTTCTTGTCTTGGGGTAACTCCTGAATTCACTGTCACTTCTTGATGAGAACAGGTTTTTGCTGTCTTGGTAAATGTGAACATTTTCACTGACTAGGTGGTGTGGGGATGTAGAGCCAGGTTGTCAGGCGAGAAATGCCAGAAAACTAGGTCTCGTCCTGCATCTGCATCCATGTCGACAGAACGGCGGAGCCACGAGCCCCAGCAGTGACTCAGATCTGCCCAGGCAGCCAGGCTGATGAGCAGCTTTGCCGAGGGAGTGCTCATGCGTACCCCACCAGGCGCCGCGCGCTCCTCCCGCTGGTGCCGTCTCCTGAAGGGACCTAGTGCCGGTTCAGTCTCAGGCCCATTCATCCTTATCGCTGTCCATTAAATCACTCCTGCCTTGTGGAAAGTAGGTTTTTAACTCAATGGACTTTCTTAAAGCTGTGTTCTCTGAATGCGTGAATTATCCCTAGTGATATGTCTGGGGCTTACTCAGGACTCCTAAGTCTACTAAGGTAAAATTTTACCCGCCACTAACTGATTAAAAATATACTTTAAATTTTGAGATATAGGTGAAAACATACTGAGCCTACATGTTGATGAGGGCACAGCGTGTGTTGGATATCATCAGGGCAATAATGTGAACGAGACCCAGTCTTTCTTCTTTTTATATACTTGCAGATAAACTTTATTTTTGAGGTATAGTCAGTTTCAGCAGTACAGCATAGTGACTCACTGTTTTTATAGGTTATACTTAATTTAAGTGTATTGTGAAATATCTGCTCTATTCCCTGTGCTGCAGAATGTACCCTCAGAGCTTGTTTATTTCACATGTGGTCTCCTGTGCCTTAGTCTCCTACCCCTATCTTGCCCCTCCGTTCTTCCCTCTCCCCGCTGGCTGCCCCTAGTCTGTTCTCTTTATCTATGTCTGTTTCTATTTCGTTATATTCATTTATTTTATTTTTTGATTCCCCATGTAAGTAGTAAGAGTATTTGTCTTTTTCTGTGTTTTTGTTATTTCACATACCATAAACCCTCCAGGTCCATCCATGTTGTTGCAAATGGCAAGATTTCATTCTTTTTATGGCTGAGTAGTACATTTACACCAATCTTCTTTATTCATTTCTTGATGGACACTTAAAGTGGAAGTGAACGTCACCCAGTCATGTCCGACTATTTACAACCCCATGAACTATACAGTCCATGGATTCTCGAGGCCAGAATACTGGAGTGGGTAGCCTATCCCTTCTCCAGCAGATCTTCCCAACCCAGGAACCAAATCAGGGTCTCCTGCATTGCAGGTGGATTCTTTACCAACTGATCTACCAGGGAAGCCCCGATGAGCACTTAGGTTGTTTCTATATATTGGCAACTGTAAACAATGCTTCTTTGATCATTGAAGTGCACGTTCACGTTTTTTGAATTAGTGTTTTTGTTTTTGGATGTATACCCAGGAGCAGAATTGCTGGATCATATGGTAGTTTTAAGTTTTTGAGAAACCTCCGTACTATTTTCCATTGTGCTTACACCAGTTTTCTTTTCTTTCTTTTTTTTTTTTTTTTTTTCTTTTTTTTTTTTCTTTCCATTTATTTTTATTCAGCTCGGAGGCTAATTATTTCTACAATATTGTCAGTGGTTTTTGCCCACTTCACCTTGGCACATGGAACTCAGCTGTGCCGATTTAGCATGCTATTCCCCGTCCCTCGATTCCCCTCCCACCCCCCCTCCCCCACCCCTTCATCCCTCCCTGGGTCCTTCCCACGTGCACCAGCCCTGAGCACCTTGCTCTCATGCATCCACTCCTGGCCTGGTGACTCCTTGTTCACCTTGATAATCCTATACACTGCTTTCCATATGCTGTTCTCTCGAAACATCCCACCCTCGCCTTCTCCCACAGAGTCCAAAAGGTCTTCTGTACATCTGTGTCTCTTTTTCTGTTTGCATAAGGGTTATCGCTTAACCATCTTTCCTAAATCCATTATGTTTGCGTGGTATACTTATTGGGCTTTATTCTTCTGGCTTACTTTCCACTTGTACTAATGCTCTACACAGTTTCCGTTCCACCAACACGTGTAGAAAAGTTCCCCTTTCTCCCACACGCCCTTGGCCAACCACTTTCGTCTATTATGCTGTTCTTTTTGATGATCGCCCACTTCTGCACAAGAGTGCTGCGGTGATTACCCTCATTGTCGGCCATTGATTTGCATTTTTCTTCCTTTATTGGTTAGCACTGTTGACATCTTTTCCATGGACTGTCTGCGCCATCTGTCATGTCTTTTGGACAAGCTTTTTTTTTTTTTTTTTTTTTTTGGGAAATTTTCTATTCAGGTCTTCTGCCCATTTTTTGACCAAGGTGTTTTTTGATACCGAGTTGTATGAGCTGTTTATACATTTTGTATATTAACCCCTTATGGGCATATCATTTGCAAGTATTTTCTCCTCTTCAGTAAGTTTTCATTTTGTCAGTGGTTTCCTTTGCTGTATAAAAGCTTTTAAGTTTAATTAGGCACCATTTATTTATTTTTTGTTTCATCTGCCTTAGGAAACAGATCCAAAACAGTGTTGCTCTAATTTATGTCAAAGAATGTTCTGCCTGTGTTTTCTTCTGGGAATTTTATGATTTCCATAAAATCATAAAATTTAGGTCTATAATTCATTTAGAGTGTACTTTTTGTATATGGTGTGAGAAATGTTCTCATTTCATTTTTTTTACATGTTGCTGTCCAGTTTTCCCAGCACCACGTAGTAAAGAGGCTGTCTTTTCATCCTTGTGTGTTCTTGTCTCCTCTGTCATAGACTAACTGACTGTAGTGCATGGTGTACTTCTGGGCGCTTTATTCTGTTCTGTTGGTGTGTGAGTCTGTTTCTGTGCCTGTTCAAGACTGTTGTGATTACAGCAGCTTTGTAGTACCGTCTGAAGTCAGAGAGTATGATTCCCTGAGCTCTATTCTTTCTCAAGACTGTTGTAGCTATTCAGGGTTTTTTGTGTTCCCATACAAATTTTAAAACTATTTATTCTAGTTCAGTGCCATTGGTATTTTGATAGGGATTGCATTGAATCTGTAGACTGCCTTGGCTAGTGTGGTATTTTAACAATATTAATTCTTCCAGCCCAAGAACACAGTATATCTTTCCATTTATTTGTGTCATTTTCTGTGTCTTTTCAATCAATGTTTTACAGTTTCTCAAGTACAGGACTCTTGCCTCCTTAGGTAGATTTATTCCTAGGTATTTTATTCTTTTTGATGCAGTGGTAAACAGGATTATTTCCTTAGCTCTTTCTGATAGTTCACTATTAACATACAGAAATATAACAGGTTTCTATATATTAATTTTGTATCCAGAAATTTTTCTGAATTCACTGATGAGCTCTGGTAGTTTTCTGGTGGTGTCTTTAGTGTTTTCTATATATAGTATCATGTCTTCTGCAAATAGTGACAGTTTTACTTATATCTTTACAATTGGGAGGCCCTTTATTTCTTTTTCTTGTCTGATTATTGTGGCTAGAAATTCCAATACTATGTGAATAAAAGTGGCAAGAATGGTCATCCTTGTCTTGTTTGTGATCTTAGAGGGAATGCTTTCAGCTTTTCACTGTGACTATAATATTAAGTATGGGTTTGTCATATATGGCCTTTGTTATGTTGAGGCATATTCTCTGTTTGCCCTCTTTCTGGAGTATTTTTTTTTTAATCATAAACAGATACTAAATTTTGTCAAAAGCTTTGTCTTATCTATTGAGATGACTATGATTTTTATTCTTCAGTTTGTTAATGTGGTGTATCACACTGATCAATTTGCAGACATTGAAAAATCCTTGCAACTCTAGGATAAATCCCACTTGATCATGATTTATGATCCTCTTAATATGTTATTGGATTCTATTTGCTAATGTTTTGTTCAGGATCTATGTATCTGTGTCAATCAGTGGTACTAGCCTGTAATTTATGGGACTTTTTTTGTGATATCCTGTCTGGTTTTGGTATCAGGATAATGCTGGCCTTCTAGAATGAGTTCGAAAGTGTTTCTCCCTCTGCAGTTTTTTGGAATAGTTGGAGAAGGATAGGTGTTCACTGTTCTCTAAATGTTTGGTAGGATTCACCTGTGAAGTTCTCTGGTTCTGTACTTCTGTTTGTTGGGAGTTTGTCTGTCTGTTGTTTTAATACTGACATGTTTGGCTGTGCCGAGACTGAGATCCTGCACCGGATCGCAGGATCTCTGCCCTGTAGCTGCTGCATGTGGGGTCTTCAGTTGTGGCCTGTGAATTCTTAGTTGTGGCATGTGGGATCTAGTTCCCAAGCTAGCGATATTAACACAGGCCCCCTGCGTTGGGAGCCTGAAGCTTTGACCACTGGACCACCAGGGAAATACTTGTTGGGAGTTTTGTGGGGTTTTTTAAAATGTTTCTTTATTTATTTTCCCGTGTCGGGTCTTAATTGTGGCACACAGCGCCTTACTCGTGGTGTGTGGGATCTAGTTCCCCGACCTGGGATCACGCCCGGGCCCCCTGCACTGGGAGCGTGGAGTCCTAGCCACTGGACGACCGGGAAAGTGCCCCTGTTGGGAATTTTAAATTACTGATTCTATCTCATCACTGGTAATTGGTCTATTCAGATTTTCTATTTATTCCCAGTTCAGTTTGGGGAGATTGTACGTTTGTAAGACTTTGTCCATTTCTTCTAGACTATACATTTTATTGGCATGTAGTTGTTTGTAGGAGTCTCTTAAGAATCTTGGTATTTCTGTGGTGTTGGTGATAACTTCTCTTTCATTTCTAATTCGACTGACTTGGGCCCTCGCCCTGGTTTTCTTTATGAGTCTGACTAAAGGTTTATCAATTTTGCTTATCTTTTCAAAGAACCGGGTTTTAGTTGATCTTTTCTGTTTTTTTTTTTCTTTTAGTCTCTATTTATTTCTGCTCTAATCTCTTTGATAGGTTCTTTTGTTCTTCCTTCTCTAGTTCCTTTAGGTGTAAGGCTAGGTTGTTTGAGTTTTTTCTTTTTCCTGAGGTAAGCTTGTATCACTATAAACTTCCCTCTTAGAAATGCTTTTGCTGTATCCCATAGATTTTGGATCATTGTGATTTTATTTTCTCTTGTCTCTAGGTATTTTTTATTTCTTCTTTCATTTCTTCAGTTAACCATTGGTTGGTTAGTAGCATGTTGTTTAGCTTCCACGTGATTGTGTGTTTTGCAGTTCTTTTTTTTTTTTTTTTTTAGTAGTTGATTTCTAGTCACTTAATATTGTGGTTAGAAAAGATGCGTGATATGATTTCATGTGCACTTTGAAGGTATATTGTTCTTTTTTCGGATAAATGGTCAAAATCCATTGTTTTCAACTGTTTATTATTTGGAGAAATGACAGATGGCAGTTAGTGGCCTCACCGCTTCTTCTTCCATTGCAAGTAAGGAGGGTTTAGCATGCTGAGTAGGCCAGGTCTGTTCCATTAACATATGAGGCTTTGTTTGATCATAGGACTGAGCTATAAGTCTGCCTAACCATTCTATATTCCTTAGGCCGCCCATGCTTCCTTCAGTAACAAGCATTTATTGAGCACTGAGGGTGTGCTTGACAGTATGCCAAAGGTATATTTCTCATAAGTATTATCCCTTTTACTCCCCACAACTTAAAAATCTGGAGGTACTCAAAGAATTTAAGAATCCTGATTAAGATCTGGGACTTGAAAGCTTTCTCCCTATATTGTCAGGCACTGTGTGAAGTGCTAGAAAATAAAACTTAGTATGATACAAATCTTTAGTGAAAGCAGACACATTAATACATAATTTCATTTAAGTGGGTTTAGTGCTTGACAGAAATATAAGTGCAGAGGTTATGGGGTCCTGTAGGAAGGTCATTACTTGAGCATCTCTGGGTGAGCATCCTGGAGGAAGGGGTGTTCAAGTCAAGACTTGCTGGGTTAACCATAGTGAACCTAGCTTCTGGGATTACGTTATCAGACTGCTTTAGAACTCAGTCTGGAGAAAGCAAAGACTCTTGGACTCAAACATTTCGGGCAGGTGTTTGCCAGTCTGCCTCAGTCCAGCCCATTTTTGTGTATGTATTTCTAAGCTCTGAACTTTGGGGCTGATAAACAATAGCTAAGTTCACAAGCAAACCAAGGTGGGCGGGGGGGTGGGTGTGGGGCAGGAAGTGGGGGGACTTTGATGTTTAGACCTGAAATGCTGTTAATCTAGTCAGTTGCATGTCTGATTTCTTGAAAAGTACCATTTTACTTTTATGGCTTAATTTTATTAATGCAACACTTAAGTTTTTAAGTTGTAAAGTAGCAGGTACTGAATTAATATTTGTTGAGTAAGTGCATGTATGAGAGAATTAATGATATACATCTGAGATCAACAATTTTCCCCATAAAGAGCCAGATAATAAATATTTCAGGCTTTGTGAGCATATGATCTCTGTCAAAACTACTTGATCCTTTTGTAGCATAAAAATAGCCATAGATGTTAAGTAAATGAATGGTATCACTGTGTTCTAGTAAAACTTGAGTTACAGAAAAGATGGCAGCCCACATTTGGCTGTGGGTTATAGTTTGCCAATAAATAATCTACAACAATCAGTACTGTACTGGAGTTACAGTTTGCGAGAGATAGGTGCATTTGCTGCTTGTGATTTTGTATGATTTTGAAATTCTGTGCTTACTTATGTGCAGATAACATACCAGGGGAAGGAACTTTTAAAGTATGTTTCTGAGGAGTTACCCGTGCCTCCAGATCCTCAACAACATCAACCTTGCCTTCCAGGTATGTGCAGACCAAAACCTATTTCTTAGTTGTGGAAAAACACACCCTAATCCACTGATAAGACATTTCACTTGTCTTTTTTTTTTTTTTTTCATTCAGGTTAAATTTACCTAACGTTCAGATAACCATTTTAAAGTGAACAGTTCAGTGGCATTTAGTTTATTTATTCATTCTTTGATTGGTATTTGGGGTTCCACTTTCTGGCTATTGGACATAATGTTACTATTAACAGGTATATACATATATTTGTATGTACCTGTCTTCAGTTCTTTTGGATATATACCAAGGAGTAAATTGCTATATTACTAATATATATTATATATTTACTTTTTTGAGAAACAGCCATATGTTTCCCACAACAACTGAATCATTTACATTCCTACCAGCAGTGTACAAAGGTTCCAGTTTTCCCACATTCCCACCAAAAATTATTTTCTGCTTATACACAGCACTCCATTTAAACTCCATTTAACTTAATTTCTAGAAGAATAACCCTTTCCTCACAGCTCCTTTCTCTGTGAATCTATGATGTGCTTATTTTAGGTAGATTTTTTTGGTTGGAATAAATTTATTTCACCTGTATGTAAACAAGGTATTTAATAGTCATAGCATTTTTTTAAAATGCATATTAAATCAGATAAGTTTGACTACACCCCAGATAGAACAAAGTGCAGGGAAAGAAATGGACATATCAGCAATAAAATTTGTTTTTAAATCTGTACATTATCCACAAGGCCCAAACAATGGAAGCAAAGGCTTGAGTGTCCCTAAAGTAGTGCCTTTTGAAAGAAATCTATAATAGGTCAGTTAAAACCCATCTCACAGTAGCAGCAGTTCATTTTAACAATAGTATGGCAGAGAATACATATGAAAAATTCATCACAAGACAGCCAAGTTTTCAATAATGCGACTTCATGTAAAAACTCAAGCTGTAAATAAATATTGGTAAGGTAGATTTTTTTTAAGTGTCGTAAAAGGGAAATAGCCTCCCAAGTAGTGCTGGTGGTAAAAGACCTGGCTGCCACTGCAGGAGACGTAAGAATCGCCGGCTCCATCCCTGAGTTGGCAAGGTCCCCTGGAGGAGGAAATGGTAACCTACTCAGACATTCTCGCCTGGGAGATCCCATGGACAGAGAAGCCTGGCGGGCTATGGTCCATAAGATCACAAAGAGTTGGACATGACTGCAGTAACTTAGCACAAAAGGGAAAATGATATTTTCCCCTTCTTTGCAGGCATCATTTGGTTAGTTTCCCATATTTTCTAAAAATAAACACTAGATACTAGAATAAAGCTTTGCTTACTAGTGTAAACTGATACACTTCATTTGATGGAATAAACCTTCAGAAAACTGAAGAGAATGTAGTCTTCAGTCAGCAGTTGATTGCAGAGTTGTGGGAAAGGACAGCACACATTTCTGAAAAGTGGACATAACTAATGCTGTGTTACCCTCCTCTACTGCAGCATTCCCTCTTTTTCCCCCAGCGTCCCTGTCTTAGACCAGTTGGGGACAATATATGAGGAAAAGAGGTACAGAAGAGAAATGATAATTCTGTAATAACCAGAGACAAAAATCAAACAGGATTACTGTCATCAGGCCCCTAACCAGGGGCTTCCCAGGGTTACTCGTTCCCTTACAACAAATCCAATAATTCAACACTTTCCTAACTTTACACAGAGCCCTTTGTCTCAAAAACTGGCTTCAGAATAAGATGCATTTTCTCCAGTTTTCTAGGGATAGCCTCAAAAATGTTTCTCATCATTTCGGGGAAACTCATAAAATAAAACAGTTGTGAAGAAGTTAAAGGGTTTAAGGAACTGGAAGGAGTTGTGATTCATGGCCTTTGGTTCCTCACCCTGACTGCAGTTCTGCCTAATCTTGGAGATGAGCCTGGAACCCAGAGTTTTTAGAAGTGATTCTTAGGCAGCCAGCCTGACTGCTGACTCTGAATGACTAGTAGTATCTGGTTTCTTATGCAGGTAATAATTTGGAAATTCTTTATATTCGGCCCTTCACTTTGATTCCAAAGCATACCTGCCCCAGGGCTTGCGTACACACATTTGCTGTCCCTTCCCCTCTCCCTTTTTCTGTCTCTCTCTGTCACTCACACACACACACTTCTTGAAGGAAGATCAAGCAAACCTTTCTCCTAGTTTTATCCTTAAGAGTCAAAGCAGAAATACAGGTTCTTCCTCATATTAGAAAGGTTGTCTGCTCCTCAGATTTTCTAGTTCCAGGCACGTAGTTCCAACCCCAGCCATACATCTCTTTTCTCAGAGGGCTCATAGATCACCTGCTAAGTAAGCATGAAATTTGAAAAATGGATTCTTCTTCTGTTGCCGGCAGTATAAACAGTTTCTTGTTACTAATTTCTCTCCAGAAATCCTGAATTTTCTTTCCTTTAGAAATTTCAGATGTTAGTACTAATTTGAGAACTGTGGAGGCACCAGTATGCCAACTAGCATCTTGCTACCTTGATCTGGACCTAGGAATCTATAAAACAGGTCTGTAGGCTACTGTTGAAGTTTTATTTAAACATTGCTTGATTTAGGATTCTTTTGCACCTGGTTTTGTGGTACCTAAAAGAAATCAAAAGACCCGGCAAGTCAGAAAAATGTAAAGTCTCTAACCTTATTACAAGCAAGGTTGCTGTCTTATTTCTCCAGAGATATACAGATGACCATTAGGAACATGAAAAGATACTCATCATTGCTTATTGTTAGAGAAATGCAAATCAAAACTACAATGAGGTACCACCTCATTGTTAGAGGTGGCCATCATTAAAAGGTTTACAAATAAATCTTGGGGAGAGTGTGGAGAAAAGGGAACCCTCCTACACTGTTGGTGGAAATGTAAATTGGTGCAGCCACTATGGAAAACAGTGTGGAGGTTCCTTTAAAAATCAAAAGTAGAGCTGCTACATGACCCAGCAACCCTACTCCAAGGCATACATCTGGACAAAACTATAGTGCAAAAAGATACAGACACCCCTATGTTCTCAGCAGCACTGTGTACAATAGCCAAGACATGGGAGCAACCTCCGTGTCTCCTGGCAGCCGAATGGATGCAGGAGATGCAGTGGGGGACTTCCCTGGTGGTCCAGTGGCTGAGAATCCGTCCTGCAATGCATGCGGTGTGGATTTGATCCCTGGCTGGGGAACTAAGATCCCACATGGCGCAGGGCACCTAAACCCTCATGCCGCAACTAAGACCTGATGCAGTTAAATAAATACATTGTTTTTTTAATAAAGAAGGAATGGTATATATATGCACAATGAAATACTACTCAGCCATAAAAAATAATGAAACAATGCCATTTGCAGCAACATGAATGGACCTAGAGATTATCATACTAACTGAAATAAGTTAAACAGAGAAAGACATATACCACATGATACCACTTGTATGTAGAATCTAAAATATGACACAGATGAACTTATTTATGAAACAGAAACAGACTAACAGACATAGGAAGCAAACCTACGATTACCAAAGGGGAAAGGGGTGGTGGGAGAGGGGTAAATGAGGCGTTTGGGATTAGCAGATATGAACTACTGAACGTAGATAAACAATGAGGTCCTACTATATAGCACAGAGAACTATAGTTGGTGTCTTATAATAAACCATAATGAGAAACATATAATGTGTAACTGAATCACTTTGCTGTACATTAGAAACTAATACATTATAAATCAGTTTACTGCAAAAAAAAAAAAGAAGTGATGGCCCTTCACATTTTCTCATCCAGAAATTTAAGAGAACTATTTCTCTTTACCCCTCATCCAGTTTACTTCTGTTAATACATATCATTTTGGATTCATGGTATCAAGAAAATCCTGAGTCATGAAGATAAGAGATAATATGACTTTCAGTAAGTCAGAGATAATGGAAGAGCTTTTAATTTTTTTTGAGTTCTACACGAAAACTAGTTAACTTGGCAACACAAGGCAACGTTGTGTTGATAGACTACAGGGTGTTAAAATGTGGTACATTAACACATCTGAGGGTGTATGTTAAGCCTAATGAAGGATTTTAAACATACCAAAGCTAACCTTTAAAAGTGAGATTCTGTTGATGAAATGTTGATTGAATCCCTGAAGTATTTATCTCTAAATCCTTTTAAAGCTTTAAAATGGAGTGAGTCTGTGGTGCATTTTCCCTTAAAATTTCACAGCTTCCTTCCAAGCCTCTCTCTCCACTGTGTACTTGGCTGTAGTTCCCTTTTGTGTTATTGAGGGACTCTTCATTGATATTTCAGTATATATTGGAATAGGAAAAAATGAACATTCCCAAAGCTTCTACATCATTTGTGAATACTGTGTGTAAACATATTGATATACTTTTCATAAAGTTCTCTAAAAAATTATGTTAATATAAATCACATTTCATCATTTACCTGGAAAGTCAATTTTATATGTTTATGTCCCCTGTCACCATAGTACCAAGACACTCAAAACACCTGAAGCTGAGTGTATTTATCTAAGCAAAACAAAACAAAAAGGTGTCTCCTGAGGTCTTTTCTTTTCCCAAGCTATCATTTAATGCACACTGATTATATAATTTATAATTTTTTTTCATGAGGATCTAACATCACTTGTTCATTCAGAAATAAAACACAATTTTTCTGTTGTAAAAAGTAGACTGTTTTGTTTTGAAAAGTCTGACGTATGTGTAATCTGTTGTAAATGCATGACTTTAAAGAAAGAATTTTATTCATTTTAGTGCCGTTATTGTGCTTCATTTCTCTGTAAAAGAGTATGTAATAGAAGACAAACACTCACAGGTGCTTCTGTTTTATGTGGTTAAACTTAAACACCCAAGGAAGACGGGTGCCTGATAACAGAGCAGCGGGTGTTTACTTCAGCTCCTATTTAAACTCTTGATTCTTTTTCACTATTTTAACAGGTCATTTTTTTTCACCCTGGTAGTTTACATCTACTGATAGAGGAAGAAAGAGAAGAAAACAAATGATCTGTTGAGCAGTTGCCATGTGCCGTCCCCCTGCCAGATTATTTTACATACATTAGGGCAGTTAGGAGCTTCTTTTCAGTGTGTGACCTCCAGGGTTCACATCTGTACGACAGATACACAGAAAACCCGAACACCTTCCATGTACTATCAAGTCCCTCAAACCCAGTTCAGCTTAAGGAATTGCCTGTTAATTTCAGTTTTCCCCTGAACAATGAAGGCCTAAATAGTTTTAAATTTCTAAATATTATGATCAAGTCTGTTTCTTGATTCCAGTCCAGTTTTCACAGATGGCTTTTGATCTTATCAGTGTAGTGAAAGTCGCTCAGTCATGTCCGACTCTTTGCGACCCCATGGACTGTACAGCCCGTGGAATTCTCCAGGCCAGAATACTGGAGTGGGTAGCTGGTCCCTCTTCCAGGATGTTGTCCCAACCCAGGTCTCCCGCATTGCAAGAGGATTCTTTACCAGCTGAGCCACCAGGGAAGCCCTTCAGTGTAAATATATGCCAAATTATTAATTTAGTTTTAGATATCCAATCATATAATACTCTATCACCATATGTATCCTTTAGGATCCTTCTTTTATCAGAAGGCATTGAACTTTGCATTTAAATAGCCATAATAGAATTTTTCCCCATCATAACTAGAGCAGATGTATTTTTACAGTCTATTAAAATTATTTTGCAGTCTGTTAAAATTATTCTTAATCATTTGCCTTTGATTGGATTATATTTCTGATTCCGAATGAGAATGTATACATAAGTATATTCATTTTCATTTTTAACTAGAGTAAGTGATGTTTTATTCCATAATCTTAATGAAGTGTAGAATGCCTCATTTGTAAGCACAAGTTCTGGAAGTCTCAGTTCAATAATTTTAAAGTTAGAAGTGAAGTTTTAATACATCAACTGGTCTTGTACCTGTTTTACAGATAATGAAACTTGAGAGCAAGAGAAGTAAAATGGGTTAGGGGTGTGTCAGAAGTGAACTATCAGTTAAAATAATGAATCTGATTATTTTTTGGTTTTGACATATCAAGAGAATTTAAAAAAAAAACAGGAAAAAGAACAGTAAAAGTTAAAATTATTTTTAAACTAACTAGTTTGTCATTTTTGAAGTGCCCATTTCAGCAACCAGATAACATGAATGGTTGCATGAGCCCATTCCTTTGTCTATAGTGAATCTAGCAATTCAGTTTAAGCAGACTTGTGCAGAGTAGCTAATATGGAGTGGTACTACTTGAAGGAGATTTATTTCTCGCTACCCTGTCCATGAGCAGCATGTCTCCTTAGCTGTGCCTTTCCTGTTGGAGATTAGGGTCAAGATAAGCCAAAGACCCAATTAAATGGCTTTCTTCCTGGCTGTACTGGGCGGCTAAATGTGCTATTGTTCAGAAATTTTATTTACTGGTCTCAGAGGGCACTGACTTTGTGTAGGGAATCTACCTGAACTAAAAGTGAAAATTAGAGGGAGAAGGGCTCCGACCTGCCAGTGGGGTGGTTCGGTAGTTTTCACAGTGCCGATGGAATAAACTTTTTGTCACAGAGCTACAAATAGATGTCCTTGGTTATTGCAAAGAAGGCAATAATTTCTTGACCAAATAATGGATTAAGTTAGTGTTTCTTGGGATTCTAATTTCTCCTTTCCTCACTCACAAAAATTCTTTCCGTGATAGAACTTTTTAAATCCTCCTAGTCCTCTTTGTTTCTTGGAGGCTTCAGGACCAGGAGTTGTCTGGCCCCTTAAGCAGAACAGAACGTCTGAGCACTAGTCCACACATTAGTCCTCCCCACAGTGAAGGCTGGGAAAAATGAATAGTAGATCATGTCAGACTGCTTAAGACTCCATGTGTATGTTTGCTCCGCGTATTACAGCATCCTACCTGTAAGTTCACATCACTATAGATCACAACAGCTTCGTGTTTCTAAGATCTTTCCGTGGCACAGTAACAATTACTAATAGACCCAAAGTAAAATCATTTCCTATAAAGAATATTATATTTAAGCATTTTACATGCAGTATCTGAATCTTGTTGCTTCATCCCCTCTCAGCTGCCACCTCCCACATGACTGCCCGGGTTAGAGTGGAAGCAAAACTCCAGTGTCTGGGAGCTTCCAGTTTGGAAGCAGGTCTTTTAAGTATGTCCTTCATGCTTTGTTTGTTCCCATCCTTCCAAACTGGCCCAGAGCTTGGTGGGAATAGTAAGGCTTGTAGTAAGTGTACACACGGCACTGGTGAGGCGAGATTTCTTTTCTATTTAAGTGCCTCTATTTTGTGCAACTTATTAAGTACCAATGAGTATGTTGAATACTGTAAATGAATTATTAAATTTTAAAAATCTCAATCCCAGTTTCCCAGCTACTTGGATTCTTTCCCTTTCTTGTCTCACATGGTTGTGCAAAGATTAAAGTATTGAAAATTGATGGACAAATGTGTGCTGTACTATCAGAGCACAGAAACAAGCTATAGAAGGCTATAATATACCTTGGGTTGTTATCATTAGTTACCTGGGTAGGAGGGGAGGTGGAATAGGGAGAGGGTTTCAGGAAAACCATACCTGCAGGCCAAATTTAAAGTATAGACAACAGTAAGTCACTTAAGAACTCAGCTCTAAAAGCCCTGATGCCAGGAGACTTGCAGAGTGAGCCCAGACCAGGACCCACGGAAGAGACTTTTGATTCTGTAACTGTGTCCTCAGCTACTATTAGTAACAGGTTGTTATTATTTCTCAGAAGACTGACAATACATCTCACAATATATTTTTACTCATTTTATCTACATATAGTATACTGCATATATGTTTTATTTTTTATGAAAAGAAAAAGTGAGGAGTTTTTAAAACATTACATACTGGCATTGATGCTTTCAGATATGCTTTCATATGTGGATACGGAGAAAAGGTTTGTTCAGCTTCAAAAAAGGAAGGAAAGTTAGTGAAGCTCTTTGTCTTTAACTTTGCTGGATGTTACTTGTCTGGAATGATTCAAATGGTTTTGAAGCTTGTACTATTATGTACTAGGTTAATGTAGCAATTGTATAGTTACTTAACACAATTCAAACCAGAATCATACATTTGAAATTAATTCACTGCATTCTTACATTTCCTTACATGGGGATTACCCTGTTTAGCTGAGTTTTCTCTATATATGTTTCTCAGTTTCTCTATGTATGCTTTTTGTTGTTGTTGTTGCCCACCCCTTCCCAATGTATCGAGAAGTAGATAACAGCAAAGAAACCTGGAAATGTTAGAAGTTGTGGTCAGGCAAAGGTGCCGGCTCCTGGCAGCACCTGCTGGGATAGAATGGGTGGGGATGAGTGGTGGATGGAGTTCAGAGACCCTGGTGCGGAAGAGGTGGCAGGGAGAAGGAAGAGGCAGCAGAGGGTGAGAGGGGTCAAGGGGACGCGAGCAGGCGTTTTGTAAAGAGTGAGCTCTGATTTTTCCCGGCTGGATATTATGGAAAAGCGGCTATCCTGTGAGAAACTAGGAGATGTTCTTAACACTGTATTCTGTGGTGTGTGTTCCCAGGACTTCTGTCCACGGGTTTACTAAGGAAGTGGCACTGCCCGTTACCACGGAGCCCCTTGCAGTTTTCCTAAAGTCCTGCGACTACAGGAAATTCAGAAGTAATTCTGATCACTAACAGTATGTTAACAGTAAAAAGTGGATCTAGGAGTGGGATTTTGGCTGCCATGACCTCTGTCCCTTTGAAAGTGAAGCCATGTGAAGGGCTGCTAGCTAGACTGTCAGCCAAGTAACCCTTGTGGGTATATCATGGCTAACCTGTTGAGAAAGTTATACATCAAAACCATCACACCCTACTGACTTTAGTGATAAAGTCAGCACTGCTTAAAACAAACAAACAAAAAACAACAACAAAAAGAGGAGATGGGCCTAAAGTGGTCCCTTTCTCTCAATTTATTACAGCCCATGAGGGAGAGAGAAGCCCAAATCATCTCCAAGCAAAGCTCATTTAGAGTGCAAAGCAATGTTGAATAACACTTCACAGTTTTACGGAAGGCTTTCACATTTCTTTCTTCCGCATTTGACAAAGGTGATGAGTGATGGGACTGGTAAAGCAAAAGGAAAAGAATGTTTAACATTAGCATTACTTGATTGAAAACCCCACTTCTGGGGGTTAATGGGTTAGCAGATGTCCGTCTGAAAACACTGTCTT
Organism: Cervus canadensis; assembly: GCF_019320065.1. Lineage (NCBI taxonomy): Eukaryota > Metazoa > Chordata > Mammalia > Artiodactyla > Cervidae > Cervus > Cervus canadensis. The sequence continues at coordinate 5,898,792 of NC_057391.1, read as the reverse complement.
TCAGACACTTCAGTTGTATCATCTCAGCATCCCAGATTTGGGCCCCTCCGTTTCTAGCATGTCAGCTGGGAAAAGGGGCGGGTGGCTTCCCGGGAAGCTGCTGCTGCTTAGCAGCCTGCAGTTCTGTTGGTGGCCTTGGCTGTGTGAGCGCTGTGGTGACCCTTTCTGGTTACGCCCGTTACAGACAAGATAAAGCTCAGCAGGCGCTCCCAGCCATCTTTCACAAGTTCCCGTGTTTGGGTCTGTGACTTCTGAGGCGAGGCCCACTCACTGGAAAGAGGAAATGGGCCTGTATACAGGTCCATCCTTGCTCTTGTGAAACTAAGATAGTATTAGCAAAATGAATTTAAGTACATATTTAAACTTATTTCCATGAGTTTTTCCTGAAAGAATGCTCTCCACTTCCAACTTTTGTGGGATACCTTGCTTCAGATAGTCTACAAAACAAAGCTGCTAATAAGGGAATTATTTTGCTTACATGTGGACCATGTGTAAAAAAGTTTCAATTCTTTGGGTCATAAGTAACAGATTAAAACCCAAATCAGACTGCCTTAAAACCCCCCAAAAAGAGATTTTGTTGACTCATGTGCCAGGAGTAGGTTTTCAGACTTAAGCCACGGTTCGAACGGCGCGGCTGCCCACAGGCTCACCACGGCGGCGGCACTGCCTGTTCCCCCCCTTTCTCACCTCCCTTTCCCTAGCTCCTGTGTAACAGCCTCTCCTCTCCTCACTCCAGAGCTCCCTGCTTTCGGATCCAAGTCCAGAGGGGGAGAACCTGGATGTGACTCTCTCCTAGAAGGTGAAGCAAAGACCTCATTGCATGTAACTCTACTCTGAATGGGTCATGTTCTTCCCATGAATCAGTGCCTGCCCACTGATTGGGTTATATCTAAACACATCAGCTCGATGTGGGAAAGCAGAGGTATTGAATAATGTCCCCTGAACTGAGAAGGAACTTGAAGACCAAAAAACTAAGCAGGCCACTCCTTAAAGTCCAGTTGTGAAGTGTTTATTGTGGGTAACTTACATACAGGTAGGAGGGATCAGATGATCCAGAAACAGTCACAGCGGCACTCCATGCCTCTGCAAAGGGTAAGGAGGGTTTGAAGGGACCAAAGCTAAGAACAGAACCTGACTACTAGGGAGAAGCCTGCTTGATGGAAGAAGGAGAACAGAACCTGAGTACTAGGGAGAAGTCCATGCTGATGGAACTCCCTGCCCCTCCCTGGGGGTCTCACAGTCATTTACCGTACATCAGCAAAAGGCATTCTTCCAGTTTTCACATCAGTTCAAAGCAAGGATAAGGCAAGTTGTTAGGGAATTTATCTGGCTGGGGCACATTCCTTGAGTGAGTGAGTGGTAGTTGCTCACTCATGACTCTCTGCGACCCCCTGTGGCCTGCCAGACTCCTCTGTCCATGGAATTCTCCAGGCAAGAATACTGGAGTGGGTTAATGGGCACATTCCTTACGAGCAGACTAAGGTATGGTCATGCAGAAAGGGGAGGGGAAGGACTGCAGACCTAAGATGGAGCTGACAAGAGGCAGGCAGTGTGGTTCAGCCACACAGTTGAGAAGTTTCACCAGAAGCACCTGGGCCAAGTGTGACGGGAAAGGATAGTCCGTCAGAGGCAAATTAGGATGGGATCACCACTAGAAGGATAAATGAGTACTGGGTATTAGAAACCCCAGATATCTATGCAGACTGTAACTGTGTAAACATGTGTACTGCTCAGAATGATGAGCAGAGCTCTCAGACTTAGAGCCTGTCTGTCTGAAACTGCCTGGCTGAGGTCACACAGACGCATATTGGCACTATCCCTGGAATAAGATTCAATTAGCTGAATGACTTACAGGTCATATAGCCAGTCTCCAAGAAAGGAATCTCTGAGACTGTCAGGGAGCTTAAAGAAGCCAGTTTTAGAATCATTGATTCAGATTGGCAGAGCCGAAAGGGACCCTGTTGATCATCTGCTCTCACCTCTCAGAGGAGTTGGAAGTCTGGAGAAGCCATATAACTTGTTTGAGGTCACAACCAAGTTTGTGTGGCCTAGAAAACTGATCCCCCATCTTGCAGCCTAACAATGTCTTCAGGAATAAATATGATAATAACAGCAGCTAGTATTATTGAGTGTTTGCTGTGTATTAGGCAGTAGCCAAGCATTTCACATGCAATAGCTCATTTAATCTTCACAACTGTTTTACCCTCAGTTTATTGGAAATGGAGGCACAGAGGGACTTTGATTAACTACCTTCAGAAGCTTCAGTTACCCTTTTTTTGCCTTGGTGCTTTAGGCTGCAACCAGGCTTCTTTCTTCCCAGATGGGTCAGGGCTGATTTACAGCTTTCTCTTGGGTATAGAAAATTGGAGTGAGTGAAGAATGACCTGGTCAGAAAACCTGTTATGTGTGCTAATACACTTGACTAGGGTCTAAGGTTTGTAATAAGTAAATTTAAATCTTATTTTTTCAAAAGGCAGTTTCTTATTTGTTGACACTTCTTTAAACAGGAACTTGCAAAGAATCAATTCAAAGCGTCCCACATTATCTTCAAATAAAAGAAATACAGTTAAGCAGCGACCAAGAATTTCTCCCGTGCCATATAATGGATGAGCATTGGAAGTTCTATGTGGAATGTGAGGAGCTGACATTCTAAAGCATTGTTTTTAAATAATTTGTTTGACATTTGTTCATGTTATTAGCCAATGTTCATATTTTGTCTTGTTTGGTGAACCTGTTTAATACACACTTTATGAGTTGCTGCTTAAGATGTATAAGTATAATGTCTATTATAAGAAAAAATATAACTCTTCAACTGTTACAGTAAGATTAATACTTTTTGCAATTAAAGACATTTTTGACATAATATCGACTCTCTGACTTTCTTTTTACTATCATAGACTTTAATCTTTAAATCAACACCTCACTTTTGCATAAATAACAGTTGTTCTTCATGGGAAGTAAGGATACAACTAGGAGTGATAATTGGTCTTCAGAAATCCCTGGTAAAGTGAATCTACTTCAAAAAAGAACTCAAAACCTTACTACCTACCCCCCATTTACTTTGGAATTTATGTTGAAATAAAAATGTAGAATTATGAAAGAGGTTTATCGTAAGTTTCATAAAATTTAGTGTAGATAGAATTGTAGCTGTGCTAAGTCTTACAACAAACAAAGAATCAAGGGTTGATTTGGGGGCTGATTATTTTAAGTAGGGTGTATATTTTACCTGTAAAGTTTGCTACATTATCATGAAGATATTTTTAAAGAGTTATATTCAAGAGTTTTATAAGTTTTCATAAGCTTTTTAAAAAATAAGTGTCTTAGTAGCTGTCTTTGATAGCCGTCTTATTCTTATCTGTCGTTACTCCAGATTCCCAAATATGCTTTTTAACTCTGTGGCTTCATTCTATCCTTTTCTCTCTCATTTTTTGGGTAGAGATGTCAAACTGCAATAAAGATTACTCTAGCAAGTGCTAGAATTTGGTGGGGATGCAGAGGAGCCATAATGTGTTGCTTCTTGATATTTTCTTATTTTAAACATACAGAATCTTAAATATCTTTAGAATACACAAGAACCTTGTCAGCAGTTGCCTGTGGAGAGAATTATGGGATTGGAGAGCTACAGGGAAAGAAGGACTTCTAACTACGTGCACCCTTTGGCAACTTTGAAATTGGTAATGTGTTTATTCTTTCTATTCAGATAAAAATTTGAAATATCTGAAAATAAAGCATCTTTTCAGTTTTGCCTATTAATAAAAGTGTAAAGACAGATCATTTTATTTTTCTTCCTTTGAGAGTCCATTGAAAATGTTCTGGATAAAGTGACCCTACATGTTGTAATGTGTGAGACCTCACAAGAATTTTATTCCATTATCATTTTCTTAGACTACCCTGTTTTTCTAATTTTTTAATAACCTACCTTATTTGGTGATCTGTTTGGCTTTCATACCTTAAGTAGATATTTAAAACATGGGCCATTTGGAAAAAAAAAAAAAAAAACATGGGCCATTTGGGAATATACGTACTAACATGGGAAATTGTATATATAAGTAACTAAAAAAATGCAAACTGTTAGTATTTAGTATAAATCCTGGTTATGTTAAATCAAAATTATATGTCTTGAGTGCATGTATAATATGTATAGCCATATAAATATACATATTTTATATATGGTATATGTACTTTATAAGCTATGAAATATGTATTTGTATGCATAAGTATGTGTGTGGTGCTGGGAATGTCCAGTAAAAGGTCTGGAATGTTACAAATAAAACTGCAGGCCTATCCCTAAGGGAGCTGGACCGGGGAAGGTAGAAAGATATTTTGCAGTTTACATTCAACATTTTTAAAAAGCCAAAAAATAAAATTTAAAAAGTCAAACATTTCTTTGTAATTTAAAAATAGTTTAAAAAAATAACTTAAAAGCAGGTCTTTTGTTTATTAGTGATTACAGTTTATAAAAGTCATACGTTCTCAGTTCAGTTCAGTTGCTCAGTTGTGTCTGACTCTTTGTGACCCCATGGACTGCAGCACAGCATGCTTCCCTGTCTGTCACCAGCTCCCGGAGCTTACTCACACTCATGTCCATCGAGTTGATGATGCCATCCAACCGTCTCATCCTCTGTCGCCCCCTTCTCCCGCCTTCAGTCTTTCCCAGCACCAGGGTCTTTTCCACTGAATCAGTTCTTCGCATCCGGTGGCCAAAGTATTGGAGTTTCACCTTCAGCATCAGTCCTTCCAGTGAATATTCAGGACTGATTTCCTTTAGGATGGACTGGTTGGGTCTCCTTGCAGTCCAAGGGACTCTCAAGAGTCTTCTCCAACACCAGAGTTCAAAAGCATCAATTCTTCCAATCTTGCAATTCTGAGGTTTCATTTTAGTAATCAAATTGTTAAACTTAATTTTCCAAGCCCATTTAACATTAAATATACCAACTGGTAACTGACATAATACCTGGTGGAGGCATGTGAGTATTGCCCAAACTAAACAAAAGGGTCTACTTCAAGCAGGACTGGGGTCCAGAGAGCTACCTTACCCCAGATCTTCCCTCTGAGATGACTGGGCAATTTGGGGTGGTGGCTAGACATTTTGTCTATTCTGGGTTCTAAATGAAAGGCTTTTAGACCCTAAAGCATTAGCTTAACTTGTAGACCTTGAACTATATAAGAGACCTCCAAGAATATCCAATTATGCAATCCCTGATATTTGTATCCTTTTGATAAAATTAACTTCCTGAACACCTCCAGGATACTCCATACCCAACAAGGAAGCCTGTTCCCTTTCAGACAGGTGCTCCTAAATAACAGAGAGCTGGAACCCCAATCACCTGGGACTGACTCACAATCCTGTTATGACAAAATAACACTTCCGTTTAAGATCTGAATTATAGATTAGCTTCCACTGGCCTGATAGCTGGCAGTGTCCAAGAATACATCTTGTCCTTTTCTCTTCCACTTCTCTTTCATTCAGTCCCTTCAAGTTCCTTCCTGAGTTCAGTCCTTTAGCAGGACCAGACTCCATGCAACCTCACACCGTTTCTCTCAGCCTAGTCCTTGCCCTTATAAAACGCTGCAGCACACTGCCAAATTATTCTTCCCGAAGGTCTGTTTTTACTTCCTTACTGCTGCTGCAGGAGTAGAATCTCAGCCCAGGGTTTGAGGCGGCTGCTCTCCGGTCCTGACATAATTCCCAGCTTAGGCTCCCAATCATCTGTAACCTTTGACTCTTAGTCTCCTCATTCATCCCTTTTATGGGCTGAAATTGTGTCCTCTCAAAATTCTTATGTTGAAGTCCTAGCTTTCAGTCGCACAGAACGTGACTGTATTTCGAGATACAATCGTTAAAAGAGATGTGTAAAATAAGGCAGTTAAAGTAGGTCCTCATACAGTCTGACTGGTGTCCTTTATGAAGAATTTTTGGCTGTACTGAGGGATACCAGGGGTGCGTGTGGACAAGTGAAAGACGCTATAAGGACAGAGCAAAATGGCAGTCATCTGCAAACACAGGAGAAAGGCCCCTGAATGAAGTCAACCCCGCTGACCCTTCGATCTTAGACTTCTCCCCTCCAGAGAAATAATCTTCTGTTCTTGAAGCCATCTGGTTTGGCAGCCCTGGCAAACTAACACAATCCCTAACTCTACCCAATATTTTGTTTACTATCAAGAATGTTCCCTCTCTGTCCATTTATGTTTTCCTTATTCTTGGAGCCCTCTCCTCATCCATGCCCTCCTGGGTTGCTTTCTCAGGCCAAGCACTGAATATTTGCTGCTTGGTATTATTAGTGTTCTTTTCATGGCTTATTTCTCTCAAGTAACTGGAAAAACTTGTCTTCAGGTAGCTGGAAAACTTGTCTTCAGGTAGCTGGAAAACTTGTCGAGGTCAGCTTTATAGTTTTATACTTTGTGTTTCCAATAACATATCTCAGACATACTAGGTACTCAAGAAATATCAGAGTATATTCAAGTCATAACAGAAAACCATATTCAAAATGGAAATTTTATTCTTTCAGAGAACAAGTCCAGAGGTAGGAATCTGGGGGTTGGTTAGCTCTTTAAACTCAACAGTGTTATGATTGTTTCCACCTTTCTTCCAGCTCCCTTCAGGGTGCCAAGATGACTCTGCTGTTTCAGGCAGATGTAGATGCAGAAACAGCATCATTAGAAGAAAGAAACATCCCCTCCAACGCACATCATTTGGGAAGAAACCTTCCTTGAACACCACCACCACCCCAAAAGTTTATTTCATTAGCCAAAATTTTACCTTTGGCTCATCCCTAAATCAGTCACTAGCCAGGGAAGCCGGCTATCCTTCATTGGCTGAGAAAAGCAAGTGCATGCCCATGTGCAGAAGAGTAGTCAGGTGTTTACACTCCAGACTCTGCCAGTAAAAAAAAACAGCATGTGAGTAAGGTTGGGGTGGGGTAAGAGCTAGCACTTATTGCACTTAACATATACCAGTCATTGTTATAAGCACTTCCAGTGTATTATCTCATTTAATCTTAACCACACCTTTTGAGGTAGAACTATTGTCCCCATTTTACAGATGAGGAAATCAAAGTATAGGATGAAGTAAACTGGCCCAAAGTCACATATGTACCACCAAGTGGTAGAGCTGGGATTCAAACCTGGTAGTCTGGTTTCAGAACGCATGCTGTTAGGTATCATATGTTTCCTCTCTCTCAATCAAAAGCATCTGCCTAAAAAAGAGACATTATGATTAGAAGTGTTGCCATCCTTCTGAGTGACTGCCACCTACACATTCTGAGGAGTCAGTGTTGACTCACTTTGGTGAATGCAGGCAGGGCAGACAGAGATGCTCACTGGTAGGAAATGGAATGCAGAAGTCCTGCGGGAAGAGCTTCAGTATGAGTGTGCCGATCCCTGCTCTAGGGCTTTCTCTTTTTCCATCTAGGAGCTCCAGGCATAAAGAAAGTAAAGTTTATTTAACTGAGATACTGCCCAAACTCAGTTTTCATGGAAAACTACCCTGTTAATTGAATGCATGTGCCCATGAAACTTGGATTTTAAGTCTCACTGGGTTCTCAAGACTGTGAGGGATAATGGCACATAACCTCCCCAAGGGTTCGCTTTGGTCTCTCTCATTTTCTATTTCTTCTCATTTCATTTTTGTTGAAGCCTGCTTTGCAAAAGGAAACCAGGGATACATCTCTCTCAAACACATAAAAGCCAAGAAATGTGGAAAGTGTCTGCTTAAATGTAAGTGAAATGTTTTCACGTCCTGAATTCTCGTACCAGTTAAATAAGAAGAAAGGAATTTGAAGCCATGCCAGGTCAAGGATGAGGTGGTTAGATAGCATCACTGACTCAATGGATATGAATTCGAGCAAATTCCAGGAGGTAGTAGTGAAGGACAGGGGGACCTGGTGTGCGGCAGTCCCTGCGGTTGCCAAGAGTTGGGCACTACTTAATGACTGAACAACAATAGATCAAGTTGCCTGTATCTTAAAGTGCCTCATATAGGCTGCACAGTTAACTTCTAAATTCCTTGGCCATATTTGTAAGTTCATATTCTTTCATTTAGGCTCCTTTAAAGTAGGAACAGTAGATGCAAACATTTGAAGCTATAATGTAAAGTAGCGATACTTCTAAAGGTAAAAGCAATTAACATTTCTGTTTTTAGCTGTTCATGAGACACCTTAATGTTCAATGATGTCTGGCCTTGTGGCTGAGATACGAAGTTGGCTCATGTCCTTCAAAGCTGGAGGCAAGGAAGTGGTGAGGCAAGTGATCCAGCTGGTGGATGAGCCTTGCCAATCCCCCAGCATCTTCATGCAGCACGGCTTTTTTGGTTCTGTTCATTATTGCCTACTCATTAACTGTCGTGAAATGATTAAACAGAACAGAAGCCGTGTCTCTCTGTGTAAAAGTGTCCCCAAAAGAAATGCTGGTGAGAGAAATGAAGAGGTTTAAAAAAATCTTGGTTTGCAATATCTTGTAATAACCTGTAATGGAAAAGAATCTGAAAAAGCACATACATGTGTGTATAACTGAATCACTTTGCTGTACCCATGAAGCCGATGCATTATAAACCAGCTGTACTTCTATTTTTTTAAAAAGGGGGGAAAAAAGAAAGTGGTGATTCTCATCCAAATAAAAAAACCAGGATAAAAAAAGGAGTGAACAGTTAAATTTGGAAGAGCTTAGCTCTGTGGCACAAATGACTTTATGTGTAGTAACGTGAGCCCTGGAGCCGTAAGTCTGTAGCGGTGGGTTTCCTTTTCCTTTAGGAGCCAAACCAAACGACACAAGTCCCGCAGTCAACATACAGGGAAAAGCCTACTACTTCCCCAACCTTAGGGGCCCCTCTTTCTCTGTATTTTCCCGGGAGTAAGCTCTTCCATTGAAGTGCTTTTCTGTGAAACTCCCTCAGCTCGGGGCCTGGACAGTGCTCTCAGTCACTAGCGCTCCCACCACCCCCACACCCCTCTGTCCCACTCATCTAACCCCTCCTGGTCCTTTCTTCAAAGCAGGACATGGTTTTAAAAAGGGGAGCTGGGAGGGCCTCATTGTGAGAAGTTGTATCTAAACATGAGAAACTGCTTACAAATTTCATTTAGTCTCATTTATATCATGAATACTTTATATGTCTCATGTCTCCTAAATTGAATGGGATTTTCTCCAAGGTCAAGGGCTGTTGTATTTTTGTATTCTTCCATAGCAACCAGTGCAGCATTTTGCACAAGCAAGAGTTCAGTGAATCACATTAGTCTCAAAAGCATTTCATCCTTAAATATACCTTTAAACACTCAGCCAGCAGAGAATCTGGCAAGCTACATGCTTGCTAAGGAAAGGAAAATCCAGAGAAGCATATTAAGTATCAGACAGTCAACTCCAGGCTAGACTTCCTGCTTGCTTCCCGTTGGTAGCCTGTGACAAATTCTTATTAGAAAGGCTCCAAAACATGTCAAGATCTGGTCATCTGTGCTTGACTCCACACTGGTGAGCCCAGGCCTACAGCTTGAATTATCAGTTTCTGCTGACCTGTGGTGTAATTTCTTGTCTTTTGTACTCAGTTTCCCCTCAACTTCTTACCAGTGTCTCTGCATGCCTTCAAGTTCCATTCAGGCCCTATTTCCTTAAGATAACTAGCTAAGTTAGTTCTGCAGAAAGATAATGGATCCTATGATGTCTCTGAAGGCCTAAGAAGACTTTTAAAATACATTAGAAATTCCTCATAAGGTTTCATGAAACCAATTCAGATGGCTGGGAAGGGTTTACCACAATTCCAATTTGGGATTTACATGACTTTTAGAAGACATTTCCATTTCTTGCAGGATTACTGTTTTCTTCAAATGGTTTCCTGGGCCAAGAACAACACAATCAGGTCTGGAAGGGTAACCCAGGAGGCACATTATTTTGTGGGGGAATTCCTGAACGAAGAATATCAAGACCAATGTGTTTCCTACCAGTTCTGCAACTGGTTTGCTGATTCACCTGGACACGTTACTATTCGTTTGAGCCCAGGATCCGTGGTCGTATAACAGCACTCTGTATTGCCATAAAGACCAAATAACATGAATGAATGAGAGGCCACTTCACAGCATGCTCAATGCTGCAGCATTACAGCATAGTATTATCACAGTCAGAGTAATTGGCTGAGTTCTTCCACGCTGAATGGTACTTACCTACATCCTTTTCAGCCTCCCATTTCTACAGCAAAACTTCAGAAGTAAGATTCTTCCAGGGCTTTTGACAAGCCCTCTTCCCTTCACTTCGTTTTTCCTACGTTTCCTTCAAGGGCCTGCTTGGAACGCCCTCTGCTCTGAGTGAAGTCCTTTAGTGGTATCCTCAGGGACTATGTCCCTTTGGCTGAACTCCTCTGGCATCGCTGCCATATGGTCCCAGTCAGCTGATTCTAAGCATCTCCTGTCTTACTGGTGATGCATGTTCTGAGTACAAGATGTGTAGTTACTGTGTAGTTACTACCTCTGTAACTACAGTCTTTCTTTGAGGGCAAGGTCTGTGATTTATGCATGCCTCTTTGTATTCTTAGCTCCAACAATATGTTTTCGTTAACAGTGACTTTTGGGGATTGTACTGGGTTAATTAGTGTCCACTCAAAGTTCATGTCTTTGCATATGGAATCAAGTTATGAATAGGTCATATTGGACTTTGTTGTTGTTGCTTTCTCTCTAAGTCATGTCTGACTCCTCTGCAGCCCCATGGGTTGCAGCCCACCAGGCTCTGTCCATGAGATTTCCTCGGCAAGAATACTGGAGTGGGTTACCATTTCCTCCTCCAGGGCATCTTTCTTGACCCAGGGATCGAACCCTAGTCTCCCGCATTGGCAGGCAGATTCTTTACCACTGAGCCACCAGGGAAGCCCATACTGGACTTAAGATCCTTCAAAGAGAGCACAGTCTGGCCAATGCCTTGATTTCACACTTCTAAACTCTAAACTGTGAGAGAATAAATTTATGCTGTCCGCAGTCATCCGTTTAGTAGTGACTTGTTATGGCAGTCCTGGGAAACTAATACCCGAGGCATGCTATGCACACTGTGGAGGGTAGTGGAGGCCTTAGGGGGCCGCCATCCAGCCTAGGGGCTTCCTGGTGGCTCAGCTGTAAGGAAGCCACCTGCCAACACAGAAGACACAGGTTTGATTCTTGAGTTGGGAAGATCCCCTGGAGAAGGAAGTGGCTAGTATTCTTGCCTGGGAAACCCCATGGACAGAGGAGCCTGGTGGGCTGCAGTCCATGGGGTCACAAGAATTGGACGTGACTGAGCATACACACACACACATGCAGCTCAGAGGCATCCTTTCTGAAGACCTGGGATGCAGATGAGAGCAAGGCTTTAAGGGAAGAGGGTAGATGAAGGGGACAGGGAATGAACTGAATATAGTCTGGGTAGAAAGGAAAGCATTTACAAGCATTACGGTAAGGGTACTTTTTAATATGTATTTATTTAATTCTGTTCTGGCTGTGTTGGGTCTTACTGGCAGCATTTGGGATCTTCAGCTCTCAGGCTCAGCTGTCCCACATCATGTGGGACCTTTAGTTCCTGAGCCAGGGATCTAATGGGTGCCCTCTGCACTGGAAGGCAGATTCTTAACTACTGGACCACCAGGGAAATCCATACAGGTCTTTTTTAAGGTCTTATCATAGAAACAGTTTACTTTATGACAAACAGGTTGATCCTGGAGTTGAAAACAGGGGTGCAAGCAAGTGAATGGACAACTACTTTATGATATGATATATCCAAATTTTTTAACTGACCAATTTGGGAGAAACTACATGTGCATGGATTTCATAGCAGCCCTTGCTTAAATAACTGGGGGTCTATGGTGGGAGCCAGGCTGATGGTGGCTGGTGGACTACTGAGCCCTGGAAGTCACAGTTTCCTCAGCTGTTACAGCATGGACACTGGGACCCACCATGCTGGTCTGAGTTCCCGTTCTGCCATTTACTGGCAAGTTATTTGCCTCCCTCTCCTCTGGCGACCCACTCCAGTACTCTTGCCTAGAAAATCCCATGGACGGAGGAGCCTGGTGGGCTGACATCTATGGGGTCACACAGAGTTGGACACGACTGACTCGATTTAGCAACAGAAGCAGCCTCTGGAAAATCAGAATAGAAAAAATAGCATCTCCCTCATAAAATTGTGAGGGTTGAAAGATTAATCTGCACGAAGTGCTTAGAACAGTGCTCACAACAGGTAACAGAAGGCTTAGTTGTTCTTATCATCATCCTAAGGGAGACCAGAAGGGTGAATAATGTGACCTTTAATGATTCTTCCAGAAACAGGGGGGTCCCACTGGAGAGATGAATGCAAAGTTGGCCATTTGCTTGAAAATAAGTCTGCAAGGTATTAAAGTATTTATTAAAATACTTGCTTTTCGAAACACAGGGGATTTTTTCTTTTTTTTTAAGGCAGGGTGGTCTCAGAGTCTCTACTACTGTGGGCTGATTCCAGAGCCTAGGAGTAAAGGATATGGGGTCCCAAGCAGCTCCCTCTTTTAGGATTCCTGGGTTGCAAGGCCTAACCAGTTTTACCTGGTCCGATCTGGCTCCGCACCAACACATCTGGCATACAGCAGGCGCTCAGTCAACACGGGTTAAGTGAGGACGGAAGGAAGAAACCGGCTGGGACTGACTTCCCAGGTGCATCCCTGGCCTGGAAGGCGGGCCCCCAGGAGCCTCGCTGGCCGCCAAGGACTCGGAGCGCCGCGAGAGACGTCTGGAAGGTCGGGAATTAGAAGGTCTGGAAGGTAGGGCATCCAATTCTCAGAGTCTATTCACAGGAACCCACCACCAAGGCTGAGGCGTAGATATTGCCCAGTTGGTTAAGTAGGCGTGTTTCCGGCAATTGGGTGAACAGAAATGGGACCGGATACCGCGCCGGCACGGTCCGCCACCCTCACCCCCGCTTGAGGGTAAAGAGGAAGCCTTAGAGTGTCTATTTGAACTGCAGGTACAGACGGAAAAACAACTTTGTAGTCTATTTATGGGGCATAAACCTCCACCTTCCCACGCCGCTCCTAGATGATATTTCTCCAGGCTGCCTGGGACACTGACCTGTGGGTCTTAACCAGTGAGAGCGAGGCGATCCCTGCAGGAGCGGACCCTCGCAGAGGAAAAAGCAAGGAGTCGCAGATGTGTTTGCTCTGTCACCGCCCTCTGATCATCTCTGGGCAAGTCACTTAGCTCTCCAGACCTCCGCTTTCTTGCTGTTGAACGCGGGGAGGCAACCGAAGCGGGCTGACGCTCCGAGCGGCGGCGGAGAGCGCAGCGCACCGCGCACCTGGGAAGTCCCGGGCGCGGCGCCGGGGCCCCGGAGTGCGGGACCGGAGCTCCCTCTGCGGGAGCGCGGCGGCGGCGCTCCTCCTTTCCCTCCACGTCACGGGGGCCGCTCAGCGCGCTCCCAGCCCCCGGCCGGCGGAGAGCGACTCCCCAGCCGGGCGCGCCGCGGAGGTGGCGGCGGAGGACGAGGAGGAGGCGAGAGCCCGGAGCCAGCCGCCGCCGGGGGGCCGGGAGTCTGAAGCTCAGGTCGCGGCCGGGCCGGAGCGACTCGTCCATCCGCCGGGACTCCGCGCCCGGGGATCCCCCGCTCCCTTTTCGTAAGTCCACTCGGCCACGCAGGCCGGCGAGGAGCGCTCGGGGCCAGCGTGCGGGGCTCCTGGCCCAGCCACGGATGCCCGGGACCCCTTCCTCACGACTTTCACTTCCCCGCCGGGGAGAACTTGGGCGCCGCGTCCGTCGCTCGGCGGGGGAGGGAGAGGTAGGTAGGAAGGGGTCGGCCCGGGGCAGCCGCGGCGCAAGCCTAGCTGAGCCCTGGCCGGGCTGCGCGCCCTCGTTGACTCGGGGGCCCCTGCCGGCGGCCGGACGCTGGAAAGTTCTCCGAGGCCGGCCGGCTGCGGGGCGGCCAGCGAGCGTCTGCCTGAGGCTGTCCTGCAGAGACGCGGCCGTGGCGCCCGCTTCCCGGGCTCCCGGGGCCGGGCAGGGCCGGGCTGGGAGGCCGGGAGCAGCCAGGCGCACCCGCGCCAGGGTGTCGTCCCGGGCTCTCCCGGAGCGGTGAGGACGCGGCTCCCCGACGCGCCCCTTCCGGGGCTGGCGGTCCTGGGTCTCGGTCCTCCGGGCCACTGAGAGCCGCCCAGGTGAGGGGCGAGGGGCGGGTCCGCGAGGGACCTGCGGAGCCGGGGGTCGGACGCGCGCTGTGCCGCGCCATCGCCGGCCTCTCCGCAGCCCTGGACCCGCGGCGCCGAGCCGCGCTGCCCGGGGGCGGCGGAGGCGAGGGGGCGGGCGCGGGAATGGGCTGCTGGCGTGGCTTCTCCTTTAGGACCAGGTGGGAGTGCGCGTCCCTCAGGAGGTCGCGGATCAGAAGCTGCGGAGCGGTCCTCCCCGCCGCGCCTGCCGCTGGGACGAGCTTCTGCGCTTTTTACGGTCAAGTTTCCCTACCGCAGAGCTGGCCCGGATCGTCCCCTTGTGAGGTGGCGGCACCTCCTCCATCGAGCTGGGAGCCTCCGAGGATCCGAGAGTCAGTTTACCGTCTTCACGTAGGAACAGTGCGAGCTGATGGATACTGAATGTGTATTTCAGGACCGAGCTGTCCTGCCTCGGCGAGGCTTTCCTGTGGTTGTAGTGGGAACCGTGTTTTCCTCTCGCTGGATGAGGGAGAGATGACCTTCGCCCTTAGGCACTTGTCGTTCCCTCTTCTCGTCCTTTAAACTGAAAAGAGGCAAACCAGAAGATTAAGGGCTTTGGGAATGATATTCAATATTAAATTAAATGTTCATGTGGTTTGGTAGATAGAAGTCACCTCTTCTGGTTTTACAGAAGCATGCCCTTATTAAACCACCTATCAGTCTAAGACAGTCTAGAACCTAGCTGTCAGTTTTGACAGCTTTTGTTGATGGCCTCTTGAGGAAGTAAAATCTTTAAAAGTCAGGAGGTTACTGCAGAGAGCGGTTCCTCTGTTGCACTTTCTAAGAATCAATTCTCTGTGAGAAATGATCGATTAAGCTGCTATTGAATCGTATCATGCTTGTATTTGCAGAGAAACAGTATCCACAGAATCAGGCTGTGTGGCAGTGAGTGAAAGGAGGATTTCCTTTGGGGGTGGGAAGTGGGGGCAGCTGTAAATTTGTCTCCTTTGAGAGGCACATTTACTAAACGCCACAAGGTCTGCACAGAGGGAGGTAAGAGTGAATGGCATATTTTGGGCAGTAAGTTAGGGTTGGCGCTTGGCATCACGCTAAGTACCCTCAGGATAGGTGGGCAGTCAGTAGTTATCAAACTGACTTTGAATGAGCTCACTTGGGCAGGCGGGGGCAGGTGGGGCTATGGTGATGTCCAGTTCCTGGTCCCCTGAGAATGACTGAGGGCAGAGGCCACAGAAGCCAACACTGTTCCCCATCTACTGAAACAATGTTTTGAAGCCCACGTGACCGTGAAATTTGAAGTTTTACTTTGTAGATCTGGAAATGTAATGAGGAGGAGGAACATAGATGGAAACCATGAACAGAGCGGCACTGTAGCTCAGCGTGGCCCTGGGATGTGACTGCTGAGTCCCGGTTCTGACCCTTCCGCTCCCTAGCGTATGGCCTTGCACACGTTTCCTTACCTCTCTGCCCTGGTTTCCTGGTCTCTGATGTGGCCCCACATTGGAGGGGGGTGTGTGTTGTGGTCCCTGCTCAGGGGCTGTGGGGAGGTTTGCCTGTGTGCACGAGGTAGGCACGTGTGCACTGTGTGTGCACAACACTTGTGTGTACATCATCTTTGTACAGTGTGTGCCTGTGTGCCTTGTACCTGGTCCATAATGAATTCTCGGTGAGCCTTAGAGCCGGTGGTTTTATGATGATGAGCTCATTCCCATCACTTCCAGATGTAGAATCGGAGACTCAGAATTTTCAGATCCTGTCCAAGGCCAGAGAGCCCAACAGCGGTGGAAGTTAAGGCAGGATCCCATTTGCTTGACTCACAGGCAGGGTCACCTCCCCCTTAGCATGTCAACGAGTGTCACGTGCTGGATGCTGCGTGAAATTCATAAAAGGATCTGGTCACTGCTTGTCAGAATGCAAGAAGCAGAGCAGATAATATCAATGTCAAGGCTTACAGACTTTTCCCAAGCAATTTAGAGATATATGTTTTGTATTAATTTACATTGCTTTGCAAGTCATTTTATATGCATTTCCACAGGCTGGTTATTTTCTAAGTGGGTTCTACAGGCTGAGGCTTCACATATATAAGATCAAATTAAGTTAACCAGGAGTTGAATGCAGCTGCTTCAAAACCTAATGAGCCCCCAGGTATGGCGTGCTCAGTGTAGATTTTAAGGGAAAGGATTGGGTCAACATTTACTATTTTAGAAGATGTGGGAAACCAGATACCATTTGGTAAAAGCAGGTCACATCTTAATATGTAATGAAGCTTGATTTGCTGAACACAATAGAAAATTCAGGAAAAGTAGAAGGCCAGAGGGAAATTGCCTATTATATAAAAATGCCAGAAATGGAAGCAGAAGTCTGCTTTGTGAAGCTGAACTAATAAGAAACACTAAGGGTCAGAAAGCAAAGGTGGAACTTCTGCTAACCAATGAGGTTTATAAAAGGAGCATATTCTTAAATACAAATGTGTGGCGTTTCAAAACCAGTAAATTCTCCCTAATTTGGACTTACCGGAAAACAGGCCATTGTGTCTTAGTAAAATCTTAGAAATATATATATTGTGAAAACAATGATGTTGTTCCTTAGAGCACTGGTTTTCCAAGTGTGATCCCTGGACAAACTGCACCAGCGTCACCTGGGAACTTGTTAGAAATGCAGATTCTGCAGCCATCAGACTGGCTGAATCAGAACCTCTGCAAATGGGGCCTAGTAAACCTATGATTTAATATTTGGAGCCAGCTTTCATGCCTCTTTGTTTTTTCCCTTCTTTGGTCTTGGCCTTCCGTTTCCCTCCTGTGGTCACTAACTCACTGTGCTGCTTGCTTTTCCATCAGACAGTGTCCTGGTAGAGGGTGGTACCCAGACACAGACCCATCCGTGCCTCTGTCCCACAGTCTACACTGATGGAGGATGCTAAGATCCCTTTAGGCTCTCACGTTCTACAGCTTGTGGTTTTCACGTTGTCCAGGATTATACTGGTTTGGTTTCTGCTTTGGTTTTTCTGCCTTTTAAAAATCTTTTGGCAGTCTTGTACCAAACAAACTGGGACTCCTGAATATAGTCAGCCAAAACCCTGAACCATTCTCTCCAGATGCTTCTGTGAAATCCCATTTCTCCATCTGGTACGATGCAGTTAATTTCTTGGACCTGACTGTTAGCGTTTGTATTTATCTCTGTTCAGTGTCATCTTGCTAGGTCCAAGTCTGCCCAGATCTGTTTGGGTCCTCCTTCTGTCCTTTTTTCACGTAAACCTTTGAGCCCTCTGCTGATCTCTCTGCTGGTGTCCTGGCCCGAGGAAATAATGACAACCTGAGCATCTTGGTTAGAGGCCTTTGTCACAGTTAATGAGGCTTAAAAACTTGGCATCTTCACAGACCCTGGGGGGCCTAAAATCGGAAGAATGCTTGTCATCAGCCTCCTTGGTGTTTGCATTTAAATTACTGCTGTTCAGGAAGTGCCCCTCGCGTGGTTTCTCCGTGTGAGGCGTGTTTCCCAGCTCCTTCCTGAGTGCCCCCCATGGTTCAGTCTTCTAGCACATTAGGCAGGAGCAGTTGTCTCTGACAATTGCTTTTCCCTCCCTATTATGTTTATACCATCAGCGTCTTGCAGCGTCTTGGTTTTTTGCCTGGGTGACCCAAGGTAAGTTTCAGCTTGTTAAACGGTCAGATTAAGGTGAATTCAGAAATTTCCAACTAATGGGAAGCAAAAAAAATATGCCTTGTCATTTCTCTCTGCTTCAGGATCCTACCCATCCAGGCTCTAGAATTCAGATATTTTGTGGTCAATTCTGTATTTTGCTGGGAGATTAGGGTTATTTAATGGTTTTTTTTTAATGTGAAATTTTGCTCATATATGATCCTTAAAGGAGTACAGGTAGATAATATAATCACACACACACAAAAGTTTTAAAAGTCAGAAAGCAGAACGATTTTATGGCGAGAATTCTTGTTGCTAGAGCATGAAAAAATGCCTGGACTCCTGCACTCTCATGCCATTCATGATCCTGGTCCAGTCCCGGGCTTCCCCGGTGGCTCGGCTGGTAAAGAATCCACCTGCAGTGCAGGAGACCTGGGTTCCATCCCTGGTTGGGAAGATCCCCTGGAGAAGGAAATGGCTACCCACTCCAGTGTTCTTGCCTGGGAAAGCCCATGGACAGAGGAGCCTGTCGGGCTAAAGTCCGTGGGGTCGAAAGCACTGGACACGACTAAGCAACTAGCACTTTATGCAGTCCTCCTCAAGCGCTCTCCCTCCTCCTCACGCTGCTTTGGAAGACCAGCTTTAAACCAAACTGCAAAAAATCCCAATAAAATCCAAGCCTACTTTCCTCCTCTAGGATGCTGCCAAACCTTCTCTGATGTGACATTCTAGCTTAGCATGGCAAGAAAAAAAAAAGTGCTGGGTGACGAGGGAACTACTTGTGATCTCTAGGGAATCTCCTCGATATCCTGTACTTCTGCCTCTTTGATTGCTTTCCCTTCCCCCCTGCCCCCCTTGTTGTTCTTCCAGTGTAGTTCAGGGGGAAACAGATGAGATGGTCGCTGTGAAGGAAGGCTTCCTGGCTGTGCTCAGACTCAGATCTGTCAGCCGGTCTGCTCTTGGATAAAGGTTCTGCAGAACCTTGGAAACCCTGTTTTTCAGTCCTGTTTAGGTAGACCTTGGTGTTTCTCCTGGTCATCTACCAGATCCTACCGAGACCATGGCAGAACTCGTTTGGATGGCAGCAGAGGGCAAGCCCAGGATCAGCATGAACAGGGCGTAGCACAGTCCCTGTGTTCCTTTTCCCTTCCTTCTTCTCTGCATCGCTGCAGCATGGCTGGAATATTTGCACTGTGGCGTCCTTTCCCCACGCCCCCACATTCCTTCTACGGGGCAACAAGGAGGGCTGTCTGCCAGCCATCGGCTTCCCAGGTTCTCCCTCCTTCAGCCCTTCCAGCCACAGCCTGCCCTACTCTCAGGCAGGCGCAGAGAGATGTCGAAGCTGATGGGTTGGGAGAGAGAAGCGGAGTGACACGCAAGGTAGGCACAAAGTCAGTCGCAAACGTTGGATCATGGGAAAACACTGCTGGAGGGATGTGGGGATTGTAGAACTGGAAGAAGGGATGTGGAACCAGAGGGGAGATGCTAAGGAAAAGCGAAAAGGTGAAAGGCACTCAGTCATGTCTGACTCTGCGACCCTGGACCGTATGTAGCACACCGGGTTCCTCTGTCCATGGAATTCTCCAGGCAAGAATACTAGAGTGGGTAGCCATTCATTTCTCTTGGGGATCTTCCCAACCCAGGGCTCAAACCTGGGTCTGCCACATTGCAGGCAGATTCTTTACTGTCTGAGCTACCAGAGAAGCCCTAACATAAGATGAACACCACAGCAAAAGAATCCCTAAAGAAAAGAAACTTTTCCAAATGCTAGCTAGTGCCTTACCTTTTCTGGGAGTTTATTTCTAAACAACAAAATTTAAATGTAACAAAATCACTGGGATTCCTCAAATTGTATTGTCAAGTCTTTCAGAACCTCAGTAGTTCTTTCTCTGTGTATTTATTCTGCCAGACAGCTTAGTCTCTAGTTGCATCTCTCCAGAATCTAACACCATGCCTGCCTGGGACGTAGTAGACACACAGTAAATGTTTGCTGGATGGATAGGCAGCCAGTGAAGGGGGATAGAAATAGGGTATATAAAAATAAAGACGTGTAAAATATGAACACAAGTGAAAGCAAAGACATGAGCTAGTATTTGTTCACTCATGTCCATAGCAGCAGCATTCATAGTAGCCAAAAGGTAGAAGCAATGCAAGTGTCCGTAAACAGACACTTTCCACAAATGGAAAAACAAAATGTGGTTTTGTACATCCGAGGAAATACTATACAGCCTTAAAAGGAAGGAAATTTTCACATGCTCTATAATGTGAGTGAACCTTGAAGACTTGGTGTTAAGTGAGAGAAACCAGCTATGAAGTGACATATTGCATGATTCCTCTAAAACAAGGTTCTTAGAGTAATCTAACTCATAGGAAGATGAGCTAGAGTGGCGGTTGCCAGGGGCCATGGAGAGGGGAGTGTTTAGTGTTTGATGGACACAGAGTTTCGCTTCGGGAAGATGATAAGTTCTGCAGATGAGTACTGGTGATGGTTGTACAACAGTGTGAATGCACTTAATGCCACTGAACCACAGCAAACGAAGCAACTGACAAAGAATTAATCTCAAATATATACAAGCAGCTTATGTAGCTCAATACCAGAAAAATAAATGACCCAATCGAAAAATGGGCCAAAGAACTAAACAGACATTTCTCCAAAGAAGACAGACAGATGACTAACAAACACATGAGAAGATGCTCAACATCACTCATTATCAGAGAAATGCAAATCAAAACCACAATGAGGTACCATCTCATGCTGGTCAGAATGGCTGCCATCAAAAAGTCTACAAGCAGTAAATGCTGGAGAGGGTGTGGAGAAAAGGAACCCTCTTACACTGTTGGTGGGAATGCAAACTAGTACAGCCGCTATGGAGAACAGTGTGGAGATTCCTTAAAAAACTGGAAATAGAACTCCCATACGACCCAGCAATCCCACTGCTAGGCACACACACCAAGGAAACCAGAATTGAAAGAGACATGTGTACCCCAATGTTCATCGCAGCACTGTTTACAATAGCTAGGACATGGAAGCAACCTAGATGTCCATCAGCAGACGAATGGATAAGAAAGCTATGGTACATATACACTATGGACTATTACTCAGCTATTAAAAAGAATGCATTTGAATCAGTTCTAATGAGGTGGATGAAACTGGAGCCTATTATACAGAGTGAAGTAAGTCAGAAAGAAAAACACCAATACAGTATACTAATGTTTATGTATGGAATTTAGAAAGATGGCAACGACGACCCTATATGCAAGATAGCAAAAGAGATACAGATGTAAAGAACAGATTTTTTGGATCCTGTGGGAGAAGGTGAGGGTGGGATGATTTGGGAGAATAGCATTGAAACATGTATATTACCATATGTGAAATAGATTGCCAGTCCAAGTTCAGTGCATGAAACAGGGCACTTAAAGCTGGTCCACTGGGACAACCCAGAGGGATGGGATGGGGAGGGAGGTGGGAGGGGGTTCAGGATGGGGGACACAGGTACACCCATGGCTGACTCATGTCAATGTATGGCAAAACCACTATAGTATTGTAAAGTAATTAGCCTCCAATTAAAATTAATTAATTTTTAAAAAAGAAAAGAAACATGTGGATAGAGAACAGACTTATGGACACGGGGAGAGGGGAGGAGAGGGTGAGATGTATGGAGAGAGTAACATGGAAACTTACATCACCATGTGTAAAATAGATAGCCAACGGGGATTTGCTGTATGTCTCAGGAAACCCAAACAGGGGCTCTGCACCAACCTAGAGGGGTGGGATGGGAGGGAGATGGAAGAGAGGGGATATATGTATACCTGTGGCTAATTCACGGAGAAGGCAATGGCACCCCACTCCAGTACTCTTGCCTGGAAAATCCCATGGACGGAGGAGCCTGGTAGGCTGCAGTCCATGGGGTTGCTAAGAGTCGGACACGACTGAACAACTTCACTTTCATTTTTCACTTTCACGTATTGGAGAAGGAAGTGGCAACCCACTCCAGTGTTCTTGCCTGGAGAATCCCAGGGATGGGGGAGCCTGGTGGGCTGACGTCGATGGGGTCACACAGAGTCGGACACGACTGAAGTGACTTAGCAGCAGCATGGCTAATTCATGTTGATGTTTGACAGAAAACAGCAAAATTCTGTAAAACAATTATCCTTCAACTGAAATTTTTTTAAAAGAGAAAAAAATGGTTAAAATTTTAACCGTGACTCCATCCGTGTCCATCTACCTCTCCAGCCAGCCAGCCACCCATTTTTCCATCCATCTATCCAGCCACTCACCCACCCATGACCTCGCCAGCATTTATGGGACAGCTTTTCTAGGATAGGCTAAGGAACAAAACTTTTTAACATTACTGATTTTTTTTAATGGTTTTCTCAAATGGCACCTAATGGCTTTTCCTGCCAGTTCATGAGCTGAGTTAGTCATCACCGTGTTCATGGGAGTGAGTACCCCTGACCATCTTTCACAGATGAGGAGGCAGAGTTCTAAAGAGATTAGTGACCTCTTGTCAGTGCAGTTAGGACTTCAATTCAGAAACCTTGGCTTTAAATTCCAAACGTTAATGCTATACACAAATAAAGCAGGAGGGTGAGATGGAGGCAGCTGAGGGTCTGGCAAGGAGGAGAGGAAGGGGAGCATGTAAGAGGAGGAGGGAAGAACCACTGCACACACTTCACCCTCCATGGTGCTGATCCTCTGTTTCTTGACATACAACAAGCTTGTTGCAAAACATGCTCCCAAGAAGGCAGCCAAAACTGCAAGGTGACCTTCAGAGATCCCACAGGGGGTGTGCTGTAAGCCGAAGAGAGCTCACCGGAGGCCTGGGAGCAGACTGCTCCGTGCATGCCAGTATCAGGGTTAAATTGGTAACTCTGAGAGTTTGCTCTTCTTCAGAGGTTTATCTAAAGCCACCGTTTGCCTCTAAATCCAAACAGATGAGAGTTTCAGCCTCATGTGAGACACATTTGTGCTTGCCTATATACAGGATTATACTGTTGTTCAAGTGGACACTTTAACGTGGTTTCAATTTAAGCTTTATTCGTGTGTGTGTGAAGCATTACCATTTTCATATGTTCTTTCAGAGTTGCATCTTTGCAAATTTGCTTACACATATACAGGCTTATTTTTCTAACATAATAAAGCTGTAGAGTGGGTGGTTGCTGCTGGTTGCATGGTTTGAGGATTGGGGGCTGAGGTTGCTAGTGTTCTCTTGGCCTGTTCACGGTCCTAAGGTGGTTGCTACAACACTAGCCATCATGTGAGAATTCCAAGCAGAAAAGTGGATCAACGAGGAGAGAAAGCCACACTAGCATACCATCTGCCCTGAATCAGGTTCATCTGAAGAGCCTTCCCAGATACCCCACACTGTATTTCATTGACTACTCCTCTACAACAGAGGCTGGGGGAAAAGTCTTTTAGAGGGGTATGGTTCTGCTGTCACCGACACAGAGATTCTCTTAGTAAAGGAGGGTGGATGTTGGGAGGCAATTGCCATCTTTACCAGAGCCATACCTGTTAATACAATCCTTCCCTACCAGATCTGTTTCTGAATTTCATCCCACTGAACTCTCTCTACTCTGGCCACACTGTTTCAGTGATTGTAACATTATAATCCACTTGGAGATCTGAAGAGTCTGATTTCTACTTTTGTGTTCTATTGAATTGGCATATAAATTTGCTGAGATACTTAGTTTTTAACTAAATAATCTTTAAAATTTTTATTAGCCAAAAATAAAACCTCCATGTTGAGACCTGTTATCTTAATTAAAACCATTACTAAAGAATATAACCAAAAAGAAACAGACTATGGTTACCAGGAGAGAGAGGGAAGGGGGAAGGGCCAGATATGGGTAGAGGATTAAGAGGTACAAGCTACTACGTATAAAATAAATAAGCTACATGGGTATATTGTACAACACAGGGAATATAGCCAATATTTTATAAGTACAAACAGATTATAACCTTTGAAAATTGTGAATCACTGTTTTGTACACCTGAAACTTAACATTATAAATCAACTATACCTCAGTAAAAATAAAAATAATAATAAAAACCATTGCTACAATGCCTCCTTTAGGAGATGCCAGCTGGAGAATTTCCTGAAGTCATTTCAAGATTTGACTTTGGATAAGACATTTTGGGCTTCCCTTGTAGCTCTGTTGGTAAAGAATCTGCCTACAATGCAGGAGACCCGGATTTGATTCCTGGGTTGGGAAAATCCCCTGGAGAAGGAAATGGCAACCCACTCCAGTATTCTTGCCTGGAAAATCTCATGGACTGTAGCCTGCCAGGCTCCTCTGTTCATGGAATTTCAAGAGTCAGACATGACTTAGCGACTAAACCACCACCACCAACACATTTTACACAAAACCTCTGCTTTTGAAATTACTGTTTTGGCAGAATTTTCCTGAGCCCTGCCGATTTTATTTGCTCCATCCCTTTAAGTTCCTGGATCTTACCTTTATAGTGTTTCTGTGCACACAAGTTCTCAGGACAATACAGATCTTGGCTTGATCATGACAGCCTGACAGTGTTGCCAGCCTAGAATTTTTTAGTGAAAGTGCAGAAGCATATTGAAATCTCCAGCTCAGCTCCCCACCACACTGGCAGAGCATAGAAGACAAACAAAGGAGCCTTTCTGATGATTTAAAACTGTGTGTGTCTAATCCATTCAAGAAGAGCATGGGCTGGCCTTAAGCCATTTCTGCTGTCTGTAACCTTGATTCACATCTGCAGGCCCCTGTGCTGTCTCTGTGATGTACTTATGAGCCCTGGAGAGTCTACTTTAAATGCACATGTGGAAATCAGAGTTACTGTACCTCTTCAGTTGCTGCATAACCTTTGAGGAATTAATTTTGGCCAGTGTGAAACAGAGAGTTAGCCATATAGTACCAAGTAAGTGCTTCCAGAAATTTCTGGAGTGGGATGGACCCCAGGTAAATGCTGGACAGAGAAAGTTCTTTTTTCTTTCTAGCACACTAAACATGCATTTGTTTGTTCATTTGTTCATTTAAAGGAGTTAAATGTTTTCCAGTTAAGGTTTTCCTCTTTATAGAAAAAGAAGCCAAAATAAAGCCATATTTTTAAGTTAGAACACAAAGCATAAACTATGTATTGGTTTGTATTGGGCCAGCTAAGTATGGAACACAGAGATGAGAAGAACTAGAGAAAGGAATGTAACTTTGCTGTTTATAAATTTGGGAGATAGCTTAAGTACATCAGTAAACATCTTTTTTGTAACCTTTTATATCTACAAAGAAGGAAATATTTGATTTAAGCTGTTGCCATCAGAGCTAAAATATGACAGCATAGGAATTTTTGAACCAACCCTCAACGGGGTCCCCAGCCCCAATCTTTTTTTTTTCTTTCTTTCTTCCTATGGAAAAACCCAGTGTTTTGCAACATAATGAGGGGCACAAATTGTTACAAAATAAGAACTTTTCACCCAGTAGGATCATTACTGGTCCTTTCAACTTCCTACTGCTGCTGCTAAATCACTTCAATCGTGTCCGACTCCATGTGACCCCATAGATGGCAGCCCACCAGGCTCTGCCGTCCCTGGGATTCTCCAGGCAAGAACACTGGAGTGGGTTGCCATTTCCTTCTCCAGTGCATGAAAGTGAAAAGTGAAAGTGAAGTCGCTCAGTCGTGTCCGACTCTTAGCGACCCCATGGGCTGCACCAAAGACTTCTTAAGTCATAAAGCTTTGCCCAGCAGGATACACAGTCAACTTTTGAGGTTTGCCCTGTGGACCAGATGAAACGAAGCCCAGAATCCTTGGCCGTCTCCCAGTTGGTGTGACTATAAACAGCTGGCTGAGTTCGGCACTTTTTTGCTCCATTGCTGCAAGCCCAGATTTCTGATGACCTTGAGGGTCGGACGTGAGGTAAATACATCCTGAGGCGGGTTGCTCGTTTCCCATGTGAACTTAAATGACCCTATAAATCTCTCCCAAGCTTGAGAGGAGCCAGCCAGGTTGCTATTTGGAAGAATTACAATGTAAAGAGCTGTTTGATAGACTGAGATTCCCGTCCAGCATTTTTGTTCAGGCCTCTGTTCTCACATCTTGTGGGTTAAGTAAACCTTTGTTTAAGAAAAGTTGTGACCATAGTCTTTGTACTTGTCAACAGAAGCCTGCTGCCTGTAGAGGAAACTGTCAGTTGTGACATGTTCCCCAGGGACCATGACCACATCCCCTTTGGATGAAGGGCATCTCGTTGCCCCAGTGAGACAGTTTTAACTGAACGGACCATCGGAGCAGCTGAGCCAGGGGAGGCCCTGTTCAAGGGTATGTTCTGTGTACGCACATTGCTGCAGCTTTCTCAGGGCTCTTTGTTACGTGGCTCCTGGAGATGGCTTTGCTTGCCAGGGATCCTAGAGGGAGTCACTGCAGTTTTGTACTATCTAGAGAATCGCCCTAAAGATAGTGAACTCAGGGAAAGTTTATAGCTATTGCAATGCATAGAGTTACAGAAACACTTCAGCTGGTTGTAACCACACAGAAGTAGTTCTGTTGGCTCTCCTTGGGTATCTTTGAAAGGAATTCTTTGGCTCTTGATCTTTCAAAAGATATAGAGCAGACGTGGGGAAAAAATTCTAAATTTAAAAATTTTAAATTTAACCAGAGTAAATTCTTCTGCCTTTCAAAATCCAAGATAGGTGTATGTCTTCAAGAACAATATGCGTCAGGCATTAACAAAAAAATAATGTTTTCAGGAAGTGAAAAACAAATAATAATTGAATGTCAGAATGAAGAGAATAATGAATGTACTATTTTAGAAATATAATGAATATACTATTTTATAAAACTGGGAAAGAGTCAATATGTTGGTTTCCCAAGAAATCATCCATCTTGTAAAGGTCCTAGTACCTGACTTCTGCACACCACAGTTCTCTTCCCATAGTTATTTCACATGCATGGTGGTATAAGACATTCATAACAGCATTGTTGGGGTGCAAAACCATTATCCTGCTCAACACTTGGGAAATAAAAACTTACCCAAGATTAGATGAAGGCTTTCCCAGGTGGTGCTGCCTGTCAATGCAGGAGACGCAAGAGATGCAGGTTTGATCCCTGGGTCAGGAAGAGCCTTTGGAGAAGGAAATGGCAACCCACTCCAGTATGCCTGCCTGGAAAATTCCATGGACAGAAGAGCCTGGTGGGCTACAATCCATGGGGTTGCAAAGAGTCAGACACGACTGAGCTTGCATGTGTGTGCAGATAAGATTAAATGACTTCAGCAGGGTCACTGGAGGCATCTTGGTGGCAGAGCCCAGGTGGGACCTGGCTCTTCTGACCTTGTCCTGCTGAGCAGCACTCTGGGCCAGGTAGGCGTGTACTCGGGGCAGCCGGTAGCGTAATTAGGCTTGTCCCAGAGACAGACGTAAGTAAGTAAAGTTAACTGCTGCTGTGATGAGGGTGGGATTCCCTGGTGGCTCAGAGGGCCAAGAGTCTGCCTCCAACGCGGGATGAGTGTTGAGAGGCAAACAGGAGTATGACATTCAGGAAAGAGATTCGAGAAGGGTGATTAGAGAGGACCAGAGGGAAGAATATTTCTCTTACAACTTGAGGGATATGGAAGGGCCAGGCAAGCCAAGATTCAGGAAAAATGATCCCAACGTGAGAATAGCAAGTGCAGAGGTCCTGAGGCAGGAAAGTGCAGAGGTCCTGAGGTGGTGTTCTAGGAACTTGTAGAGAGGCTGGAATTCCTTAGAGCTTAACGAGTGATTAAAAAAAAAAGACTGAATAAAATGAAGTTGGTTGGAGAGGAAGGCAGGGGCAGGAACTGGCCATGGAGAGGACTTTGATTTTACTTCTAAGTGCAATGAAGCCCAAATGAAGGTGGCGTAGGTGTGGGGGGTGGGGCCAGGCTGGGCGTGTGCTCTGACTGATGGTTTTAAAAGATACTTTTGACTACAGTATAGAGAGTGGGTTAGAGGGAAACGAGGCGGGCGAGTAAGGAGGTTACTTCACATACAGGTGAAAGGTGGTGCTGGCCTGGACTAGGGTGGCTCCTGCAGAGTGGAAAGGGATGGGTGGATTCCCCGGCCTTTTAGTTGTAGAACCAACAGGGTTCTTCTACTGCCAGGAGGCTGAATGGCAGGCTTGCTTTACAGATACTAGTGTAGGCTCTGAAATCAGCCACAGGTGAAAATCCTGGCCCTTCTACATCCTAGCTCTTCATCTTCTACAACTCAGTTCCCTAATCTGAAAACTGGAGACGATAGTACCTCCCCCACAGGTTTATTGGCTGGAATTCCTAAGATACTGTAAATGGTACTGACGCTCAGCATGGACCATTAGACAGATGGGCCTGTGTGCACTGACGCGGGCAGAACAGCCTCAGATAAGGGGCTGGTGGAGCCAGATGGACCTGGGGCCTTCTGAGGGACCTGGGTGGGGGCAGCAGACGGCCCCTCTGCCCAGTCCCTTGGAGAGAAGTAGCTGGAAATACCAAGGCACATGTAGTGGGGGAAGGTGAGGAGTGAGCCAGCATCTAATGACAACTAGGCCTCTGCTTCCTCACTTAGACAAGGAGGAGTTTGGCCTCAGATCGCTGCTGAAGTCCTTGGCAGCTTTAGATTTTGCTTCTAAGCTTCTTCAGGAATTATGGGATAATTAATTCAGCTTTGATGGGAAAGGCCCCGAAAAGTCAATTCTATTGTTTCAGTGTTTCTCCCTGTAGAAAAGTATGCTGACCTCAGTTAGAAATCCTTTATTTTCTAACAGTTCACAGACCAAGTTTACAATAGGACTCATTCACACTATATTTTGAAATAAACAGCTACAACAGTGCCTGTAGAGTGAGGTTTCTCATTAAAAAGTAAGCCAAGGGTGGGGGCGAGGGGATAAATCGGGATCGACATGTACACACTAGTATATAGAAAACAGATAACTATTAAGGACCTACGGTGTAGCCCAGGGAACTCCAGTCAGCACCCTGCAATGACCTATATGTAGAATCTAAAAAAGAGGGGACATATCTACATATATAATGGATTCACTTTGCTGTAGAGCAGAAGCTAACACAACACTGAAAATCAACTATCCTCCATTAAGAATTAATTTTTAAAAACAACAACAACAAAAAGTGTGTTTTTACAGCAACAGAACAAGCCAAACAGGCCTGTTTCCTAAAAGCAGTCTGGATGGGTACACTGTCCACAGAGCATCATGGCCAGGCGGTGGATTACTGGTCAGCTTCGTTTTCTTCCTTGGACTATTCTGACTTTCTGATTTAAAAAAATAGGGGGAAAAGGAAGTTTCCTTTTACAGTGACTGGAGAACCTTTTCTTCCTCCTTTGGAGACCACAGCCTCCTGTTAGCCGAGGCCCGTCTGTCCTCCGTCTACATCGCGCTGCCTTACCGGCGCCGTCCCCCGGTTCTTTTCCTCTTTGGCCTGGGCGGGTCTTCGTTGCCGTGCGGGGTGTCTCTCGTTGCCCCGAGCAGGGGCTGCTCTCCAGTTGGAGTGCGCAGGCCGCTCACTGCGGCGGCACGCGCTCTGGGGCACGCGCGCTCCAGGAGCCGCAGCGGGAGGGCTCAGTACTCAGGGCTCCCGGGCTCTGGAGCACAGGCTCAGCTGCTCCTCGGCATGTGGGATCCTCCCAGATGAGGGATCAAACCCGTCTCCTGGCGTGGCGGGTGAATTCTTTACCACTGAGCCCCCAGGGAAGCCCCAGCCACACTGTGCTTACCGTTTGCCTGCTCAGTCTGGTGATTACTTGCCTTTTGCAATTGTCCTTTTGACTGCAAGGAGATCCAACCAGTCCATCCTAAAGGAAATCAGTCGTGAGTGTTCATTGGAAGGACTGATGCTGAAGCTGAAACTCCAGTACTTTGGCCACCTGATGCGAAGAACTGACTCATTGGAAGAGACCCTGATGCTGGGAAAGATGGAAGGCAGGAGGAGAAGGGGACAACAGAGGATGAGATGGCTGGATGGCATCACTGACTGGATGGACATGAGTTTGAGTAAGCTCCGGGAGTTGGTGACGGACAGGGAAGCCTGGTGTGCTGCAGTCCATGGGGTCGCAAAGAGTCAGACATGACTGAGTGACTGCCCTGAACTGACTGCAATCATCCTTCTAGAACAATGAAGATGTAAGGTCATCAGAGCAAAAAACTGGCCTTCCTGCTCCTTTGCTGACTTCGGGTGCTCTGGGGGCGCTGAAGAAATGCGTCTAGGCTGTGCTGTCCCTCCACTAGTGGTCTTACTCCGAAACTCTCCTTGGGTTTGATGATGAGCATGTCATCAAGGGGAGAATGAGTGGCTTTGTTGAAATCAGAGCTCTGCAGTAGAAGCACAGTATTTTTTTTTTTTTTAGTGAGCTCATCTTTATATTAGTGTTTTTAAGCAATTCCTCTCTGTAAGAAAGAGAACTCTGAAATTCCTACATCAATATACTCTTCAAATCTTATTTTTTACACTGACATATAGTGATTGAAACTTTAAAAATTTATAGGAGGCCTTCCCAAGTGGCACTAGTGGTAAAGTATCCACGTGCCAGTGCAGGAGATGCAGGAGATAAAGGTTTGGTCCCTGGGTCAGGAAGGTGCCCTGGAGTAGGAAATGGCAACTTGCTCTGGTATGCTTGCCTGGAAGATTCCACGGTCAGAGGAGCCTTGTGGGCTATAGTCCATGTGGTCACAGAGGCAGCCATGACTGAATGACTGAGCACACACATGCACAGAGGATATATCCACTATGTAGAGAGAAATTGCACCCAGAAAATGTTCTAAAATAATTAGTGATCCTCAGAGAACCCAATTTTTAACACTGGTCACTACAAGAACAGGTGAATCAGTGAACAGTCAGTGACAGGACACAAGAGTAACTGATGGCAGCATTTCTCAGGGTGAGCCCACTTTCTTCTCCTTTCTTAGATTCCGTTGACTGAACCATGGACTAATCTCTTCATCGGCATGTAGACTGACTCCAGCCCCTGGCTGCAGGAACAGAACTTGCTCATCAGCCAGCATTCCTCCAGGCTAATTCTCCGTTTAAACAAGCCCTTAAACTGGGTGGAAGGTCTCCGGACCTCAAACATGGTTTGATATTCGCTTCTGTTCCAACTTTAAGACAGAGAAGACATAGTAATGAGAAATTTTAACTGAGGACTAAAACTGTTGTGAAAAATATTTTTTATTTATATTCCAAAAAACAGCATTGCCTACAGGGTTTGTCCCTGCAGCAAAACTGTCTTGTGTTCAAGTTCCAGCTGAAGCACTTTCTAGCTCTTTATGTCGTTGTTCAGTCACTAAGTTGTGTCTAACTCTTGGCGACCCCATGGACTGCAGCACGCCAGGCCTCCCTGTCCATCACCAACTCCCTAAGTTTACCCAAACTCATGTCCGTTGAGTCGATGATGCCATCCAACCATCTCATCCTCTGTTGTCCCCTTCTCCTCCCACCTTCACTCTTTCCCAGCATCAGGGTCTTTTCCAATGAGTCAGTTCTTCGCATCAGGTGCCAAAGTATTGGAGCTTCAGCTTCAGTCCTTCCAATGAATATTCAGCACTGATTTCCTTTAGGATGGAATGGTTTGATCTCCTTGCAGTCCAAGGGACTCTCAAGAGTCTTCTCCAACACCATAGTTCAAAATCATCACTTCTTCAGTACTAGCTCTTTATAACCTTGGGAAATTTCTTAATCTCCATGTGCCTCAGTTTCCCGTCGTGTTAGAGGGATAGAGGTAGCATCTCCCTGGTTGATCCGTGGAGGAAACTGTTGCTAAATGTGGAGTACCTAGAACCATGTGACAACTCTTTCCTGAGTGGTTCTACATTAATAATCATGGTATTGTTAAATTAGTAAAGACCATTACATGAAAGCATTCAGGCATTGATTCTAAAGTATTGAATTTATGTCAACACTTTGGGGTAAAATGGGAGACAGATTGAAAAATAGCCCAATAAGCCATAGGTCTGGGCAGGATCTTCGAAGAAGTCATTGAGTAGTGGTAGTAACAGGAGGAGGAAGGAGGTTGGGGGGCTGAGGAGGAGATGATGAGGCTGAGGGGGAGCCAGGATCTGGACTGGGCCAAAGCTCCGTGCATTCAATCCCTTTAGGGAATTACTGTTCTTTACATCCTTTTCTGATGGGGCAGAGGGGCGGCGGGTAAGGGGCTCGCCCCGGGGCCCACACGGGGCCTCCCACAGGCTGAAGCCTGGCTGTATAGCCAGGACCACGTGTGCCCGCCTCTCCTCCCTCTCAGCCTGGAGCAGGAACCTAACTCTCAGCCGTTCTGTTCTCCCTCTGCCTTTCCACCTCCTCGTGTGGTCAGAAAAGTGAAGGTCATTTCCTTCACATTGTCTGCCTATAATTACCTAGTGGATTCTTTTCTTTAAAATAAAAAAACAATCAGGACATCCTGTGTGATACACTGGGGAAAAATCCAAGATTCGATCTTCCCGGGAAGCTGGGCGCTGGGACGTGTTCCGGGGGCCTCTTCGGGGACTCCTTTCACCCGGGCTCCTGAATCCTCACAGCCCAGGGAGCAGGGAGCCTTTCCAGTCCCCAGTTTGAGACTCGAGAGGGTCTCAGGAGGGTCCCCGAGGTGCCCTGAGCCCTCCCATCTGCTTTCTCTCCGCTCCCCCCCCATTCCCTGCGCTCCTGGGAAGGTGTGCGGTGTGCAGGGGGGGCGGGGGCAGGCAGGGAGGGAGGTGGGGCGCAGAGGCCAGCTCGCCTGCAACATGCATGGCGGGCCCCCCATTCTCAGTGCCTAGGCTAGACCCCATTCACCATTTTCCTTCCCGGGTTATTTCCCGTTCCCCTTCCTGCCCCTGTGAGGAGGCAGGTACTGCAGTGACAGCCCTGGGTTAAACTGTGGGTGAAGGAGAGGTCATTGAAGAGCTGCTCAGGGCTGTGGCCACCTAACCCTGAAGGCAGTGACAACCACTTAGCTGGGATGTGCTTTGGTGGGCCTGCTGTTTCCTTTCAGACTGTGAACGATGCCTGGGAGGGCAGGGGGAAAGAAGCTGGTTTGGGAGGAATGCTTTATTCGTCGTCCCTGTTGGGGTTTTTATTGAATTATCTGGACAGAACTTGCATGATGCAGCGGTCAGCCTTTGTTGCCATTTCCTTCTGCGTCACCACGAGGCGTTTGCACCCGTGTGGTGGTAACTCCCCAGCACGTCAGCTTCCTCACCTGCCTGGCTGGGTAGGAAGGAATTATTTGTAATATGATTATAAGACTACTTCAAGGCAGAGACACAGCAGCCTGCTCTCCGCCCATGAGCCATTCAGTGGGAAAGAGCAGACAGGTGCTTGTCGAGGGGGCATGGCTGTGCTGGTTCCTAGGACAGTCTGAGCTGAGCAGGAGGCCGGGGCTGCCCGGAGGGAGGGTCGCAGGGCGCCAGAGCAGGAGAGGTGGCGGGCACACAGAGAGAAGCCCTACGGGAGCGTCCTGGATCCTCGGTCTGAGCTTCGCCAACCAGGGAGGAGAGTTAATTCTAAAGGAAGACAGGGAGGGAATTGGGGCGGCCCAGAAACTTGCTTTCTGACTCCTCATATGCCAGGCATTTTTAAGAAGGAGAGCTTACCCTCCAGGGCTGCCTTTAACATCAGGGGAAGCAATCAGCCTTCCAGTTCTGTCCTGTCCTGAGTCCATGTGAAGCCCCTTCACCTGCTTACTACGGCCAAAAATGCCTTTGAAAGCACTCCCTTTCCCAGGTTAGAAGGAACAAGGGGTGGAGGTACAAGTCCTTTGATCAGAAAGAGCTTTTATCAAACGGCTCTGGGGAGAGTCAGCAGGTTATCCCCCTGGGCGCTGGAGCCTTTGCTTTTACGTAAGTGTGAGGATGATGGTCAGCAAAGATATTGTCTGGGCCTGGTATCTGGGAAGGAGAAGAAAGGATGAATTTGAGGAGTATTTGTGAGATGACCATATGGGTATACCGGAAATGGAAGAGTCAAGTGGCTCTTACGTTTCAAGCTTGAGTCACTGAATGGATAAATTGAGACGGAAAACACAGGAGAGGAAGATGTCACATTCACTTATGGACTTATTGAGATGGAGTGCCCATGGGCTGTCTAAGTGGAGTGCCCATGGGCTAAGTGGAGATGTCTATCAAGCAGTTGGATGTTCATGTCAGAAGCTTGGGCAAGAGGTGGAGGCTGAAGGTAAAGACGCTGGCAATGTATACATGGAAGGTGAAATCCTGAAAGCAAGGGAGAGTGTTCGGGAGAAGAGCAGTAAGTTGAGAATAGGACCCGAGGAAAACCCAGAGGAGTCTGAGGTGTGGCAGAACAGTCTCTGCAGGGCACTTCACCGTTGATAAATAAAGTGTCATTCTTCAAAGGGAGTAACTCAAGTGAAGGTGAATCAGAGTATGTCATTCCCACAAGAGCTTTTTTCAATTAATCTATTTAAAAGAAATCTACGAAAATAAATCGGGTTCAAATGTCTTGCTGTTTCTTTCTAAGGAAATTGGGTTCAATGATTATGTCCTTGTTTATGGTTTATTGAGATGTATAAGGAAATTCTATATGGGCTCCTCAGACCTCCCCAGTCTCAGTATTTGAGCCTACTGGAAGCACTGCTAGGAGCTTGGCCAGCCTTGCTGTCTGCAAGCCTCAGGGTAATACTTTGTGGATTTGCCTATTTCCTGCTGCTCCCCAAATAAGTACATGTAATGCCCGTCCACTGGGTAGCCCATTTTTATCTGATAAAGTAATATAATCATTTTTTAAAGATGTTCATCTATTTGGGTACAGTAATATAATCATTTTTAACATTCAAATAGTCCAAAAGGCTATCTGGTGAAAAATAAATCCCCTCTTCCCCAGGCCCCAGATTCTTAGTCCTTATGAAAATATTGGGCTTCAGCTGCCTGTTTTTGTCAATAAAGTTTTATTGGCACACAGCCATTCACACACAGTCACGTCCAGTCTATCTGGCTGCTTTCCCACTTTAGTGGCAGCGTTGAGCAGCTGTGACAGAGAAAGAAAAAGCTTACTGACGTGTGCTCTTTGTGTGTGGGCTGCTGGGTGTACATAGTCTTTTTCTGGACACATGTGAGCTCATTCTACACTCTTTTCTGCATGGTCCTATTTCTGTTTCACAGTCTGTGGTGTGTGCACGTTCGTCTCAGGTTGGGTGTAATTACTCACTGCCCTGCAGGACGTCTTAGCGGTTTTCAGTTTTAGCCTGAAATGCAGGGAACCTTCACACACACATGAACTGTTCTGGATGAGTACATAAAACTGACAGATTCAGCCAAACTGGCCCCCGACCACCTACTCTCAATGAGTCAGATTCTTTTCATTTTAAGGGCTAAATTGCTAATCCCTGTGAGGAAATGGGAGCTAACAGAATAAGGGAAATGTGCAAGTTTACCAAATTTGTGTAATCTGAATAAAATTTTGCAATGTCTAATATTTACTATAGCCTCTTTTGGGGTCTGCCCACTGCTCTTATTTCTGAAGGTGAGTGTCTTAGTCTACACAGGCAGCTATAATAAAATACCACAGACTGGGTGGCTTGTAAACAACAGACATGTACTTCTCACAGTTCTAGAGGCTGGGATGTCCAGGATCAAGACTCCAGCAGATTGCATGCCTGATGAGAGCTTGCTTCTTAGCTCATAGACAACAATCTTCCCACGGTTTTCCTCACATGATGGAAGGGGCAAGGAAGTTAGCTGCCTGGGGTCTCTTTTATAAGAGCACCTATCCTATGTGTTTGGACTTCACCCTCAAGACCTAAAAACTTCCCCCAAAGCCCCACCTCTTGATACAATCAACCTAAATTGGCGATTAGGTTTCAACTTAAAATTTTGGGGAGGATGCAGACATTCAATTTATAGCAGTGGAGTTCACTGGGCTTTCCCCATTTGACTTCAGATCTAGATCTCATCAGAATCTGAAGGTAAAATCAAGATGGATATTCCTTTTAGCCTCAGATGAGTCATTTACATTTTCAGTGATCTCTTTGTTGTTATTCACTCGCTCAGTCTTGTCCAACTCTTTGTGACCCTGTGAATTGCATGCAGTACTCCAGACTTCCCTGTCCTTCACCATCTCCCAGAGCTTGCTCAAACTAATGTCCATCGAGTCGGTGATGCCATTCAACCACCTCCTCCTCTGTTGTCCCCTTCTCCTCCCCTCTTCAATCTTTCCCAGCATCAGGGTCTTTTCCAGTGAGTCAGCTCTTTGCATCAGGTGGCCAAGGTTTTGGAGCTTCAGCTTCAGCATCAGTCCTTCCAATGAATATTCAGGACTGATTTCCTTTAGAATGGACTAGTTGGATCTCCTTGCTTTGATCTCCTTGAGAATCCAAGGGATTCTCAAGAGTCTTCTCCAGCACCATAGCTCAAAAGCATCAATTCTTTGGTGCTCAAATTCTTTATGGTCAAACTCTCACATCTGTATATGACTACTAAAAAATCCAGTTTTCTAGACCTCTGTCCAAACCATAGCAATCCTTCTGCAGATATGCTCAGCAGAAAATCAGACAATTAAGATACTTAGTACCTATATTTAAGGAGTTAACATTATTTTTCATTCTAATATTTGGTAATCAGTATCTCTCAAAATTAGATATCTAACAGAGAATAGGACAAAATACAACTGTTGTACATATTTCCATTTCCTTATTTCTGGATTCTTTAAAGGACAAGAACACTTATTTAAATCACCTCTGGGCCCAGCATTCGGCCTAGTGTGTGGTAGGCAGCTAGTGGATGTTGGTTGAACTAATTTTCTCTTCCTATTTCAACTGAATTGTTCCTTTGTTCTCTTACAGAATGAAGACATTCAAATGTTGTTTTAAATTTCACCTACAACAGAAAGTTTTCATCCTGTTTCTAACCCTATGGCTGTTCTCCTTGTTGAAGCTCCTAAATGTTAAACGGTTCCTCTTCCCTGAACGGGGCATTTACTTGGTTGAGTACTCTGTAAGTACCTCACCTTTTGTAAGGAACAGATACACCCATGTCAAGAATGAAATCGGATATGAGATTAACTGTTCGGGTGTCTATGAACAGGAGCCTTTGGAAATTGGCAAGAGTCTGGAAATAAGAAGAAGAACTATCATTGACTTGGATGATGATGATGTTGTGGCAATTACCAGCGATTGTGAGATTTATCAGGCCCTACGAAGCTACGATGAAAAGCTTGTTTCAGAGGAGGAGAAAAGCTTCCCAATAGCCTATTCTTTGGTGGTTCACAAAGATGCAATTATGGTTGAAAGGCTAATCCTTGCTATATACAACCAGCACAATATTTATTGCATCCATTATGACCAAAAATCATCAGATACCTTCAAAGTTGCCATGAACAATTTAGCTAAGTGCTTCTCCAATATTTTCATTGCTTCCAAATTAGAGACTGTGCAGTACGCACACATTTCCAGACTCCAGGCTGATTTAAATTGCTTGTCAGACCTTCTCAAGTCTTCAGTTCAGTGGAAATATGTTATCAACCTGTGTGGGCAGGATTTTCCTTTGAAGTCAAACTTCGAATTAGTGTCAGAGTTGAAGAAACTCAATGGGTCAAACATGTTAGAGACAGTGAAACCCCCTAGCACTAAGGTGGAAAGATTCACTTATCACCATGAGCTCAGACAGGCACCTTATGAATATGTGAAACTACCGATGAGGACAAACATTTCCAAGGAAGCCCCCCCTCATAACATCGAGATATTTGTTGGCAGTGCTTATTTTGTGTTAAGTCGAGCATTCATTAAGTATATTTTCAACAACTCCTTTGTTGAAGACTTTTTTGCCTGGTCTAAAGATACATACTCACCTGATGAGCACTTTTGGGCTACCTTAATTCGGGTACCAGGAATCCCCGGGGAGATTTCTAGGACAGCCCAGGATGTGTCTGACCTACAGAGTAAGACCCGCCTGGTCAAATGGAATTATCTAGAAGGTCTTTTCTATCCCAGTTGTACTGGTTCTCACCTCCGAAGTGTGTGTATCTATGGAACAGCGGAACTAAGGTGGCTTATGAAATATGGACATTGGTTTGCTAATAAATTTGATTCTAAGGTGGACCCTGTCTTGATTAAATGCTTGGCAGAAAAGCTTGAAGAACAGCAAAGAAAGTGGATCACACTGTCTTCAGAAAAGTTATTTAAAGCCAAACCTTCCATAAGCACCTCATGATAAAATTGTAGTGGAAATAAGGTTAAGATGGAATTGCATGCTATACCGTGGCCAGTACCATTTGAAAGGTGTCTACAATTCCATGAACAAGGGAAAGTGACCTGGCGTTTGATGACAATTAGTCTGCAATTGGTTGGGAGTTTTTATGTTTGTTTTCACTTGTAATCTCACTAAGCTAAGTGGGAGATTTTAAACAGTCAGTAATCTGATATGTGCTGAGTTTCTGCTGTATACCAGGCACTTTTTAAAAAACATAGAGGGATTAAATCCAAGTGTCACGAGTCACAGTGACCCCATCACACAGCGATCTTCGTATCTTAGGTTCTCCATGTGATAATCAGGTTCCAGCTCCTTAGACACCCCTCAACCGTTAGAATGTTAGAAAGACTGTACTACCTCAGAAGAACTCAAAGAATTGTTCCGTTTCCTACTTGCCAAAGTGTAACTTACCTTATGGTACCTTGTTCATTGAGTGCAGGGCCCGAGACTTTGATGGCCGGACATTTCTAGTGTGTGTGTCGGGAAGGTGGTGGGGGTGCCTGGGGAGGGGCGGGTGCTGCTGAGGGGGAATGAAAGGATCTGCATGACTTTTCCATCACATTTCGCAATGGTGTCGTGAATGGCCTCCTATTTTAATTCAGCTGTTTCTTTAAAACATTTACTGATTAAAATTTAAAACTGATTAACAGTTCAGTGTCACTCTCCAGAACCTTGAACCTAACTCTTTCAGTACATAGATTATCAGTATGTGTAAGTTGTTTTTTTTTTAACAGTGCAATAGGTATAATTTTGTTTTGTGAAACTGTCAAGCTAAGAATCACTGAATTTTTTTCAAAAGGTTGTATGAAATAAGACAGCTTTCTAAATTAACTATTAGTCATTTAAAACGTGTTCTTCTCCAACAACAATCAAGTAGAGTTCAAACGTAAAATTATCAAAGCTCTAAGTTTATTGCAGTGTTCTCAGCTTTGATCCAAGAGAGAAAAAGCTAATTTTCCTAAGGACATAGCAAGAAAATTCACTAATAATATTTTAAGAAAAGTACACCTTAGAAAATTACCAAAATGAGTCAAAATATACATGTATTTTCCTGTAATTACTGTGCTGGAGGTGAAATGAGACAGGAGTGGGGGTCCTCAGAACAGGTTATAATATTTTTATGTCTACTGGGAAATCATGAAACTCATGTAAGAATTTCTTGGTGATCTTATCTTTCAATGTCAGCCTTAGTA
The DNA here is from genome assembly GCF_019320065.1 of Cervus canadensis. NCBI lineage: Eukaryota > Metazoa > Chordata > Mammalia > Artiodactyla > Cervidae > Cervus > Cervus canadensis. Next base: position 5,859,688 of record NC_057391.1, on the reverse strand, counting down.
ACTACATAAAGATATGGTAATCCAGGCTAGTATGAGACAGTTGGGAAGACTGAAGTATTTAAATGTGTTTTTAAGTGTCTATGTTCTACATGTGAGATGCCTTTTGCTTGTTTTAAAGTTTATGTACTGTCTGCCAAGTGGCACAACTTCTGTCTCCCTTTCTTTTTCTCATGAACTCATTTATATTCTCTTTGTTCCCCTGCCTCCTTCAAATTACCCGTTTGTCCATGTGTGTGACTGTGACAAGCTTATCTCTTTGATCTCCAGGAGCCTCAGTTTTCTTCGTCTATAAAGGGAACACGTGGATGTGTCCTGGTTGCCTCACAGATTTGTGTGTGAGGGTATCAAATGCAATTGTGTATGAAGTGGCTTGAAGATGGGGACAAATTATTGAAATATCAGCAAGCAGTCTTACTGTGAGAGATCCCAACCCCATTGTGATCATCTTTTCTGAAAAACCTTCCAAATATACAAAGAAGGCACAGTCTTCAAGGCAACTTCTGTAACAGTCCAGTTATGAAGAAACCCCTGTCCTGACATCTGGGGTCCTTTTTAAGCCAGTAGGATTAGGAAATTGGCACAGTGGCTTAAATCAGGAGTAGGGGTAGAAATAGTTTTCCTACCATCCAGGCTTAAAAACACAAAGCCCTGCTGAAATATTTTTTTTTGCCTTTGGTCATCAGAATAATGTAAATGATGAGAAATAAATACTGACCTCCTGGTCCAATGTCTTGTCTCCTGGTGAGAAATGATCCTGTCCTTTGTTTAGTGGGAAGTTTTTCAGATGTTAGTCACTTTAATGCCATATTCAAGCGAAACATGGCGCCGTGAAAAGGTGACTGTGCCTTGTCCCCTTGGACACACTTCTCAGGATTCCGTTCCTGACAGTTTGCCTGTCGTTTACGGGAGCTTGTCAGATCATTTTCTCTTGCCTTGGGAATCCAACAGATTCCTGCATGCCTTCAAACCTCCTTCAGACCTGATTCTCCCCTGAAATTTTTTAGTATGGTTCTCTCTCATCTGGAGAATGTTTGGCAATCTGTGTTTTATAATAATTCTTTGCATAGTATTTATTGACACTAGATTCTATGTTATTTGATGATGAGACCATTACCTTGGAGTTTGTAAATTATATCAGATAATAGTGAAAGAGCCACACAAATATGTCTATATTATATGAATAATCTACTGTAATTTAAAGACCAGTGTTGCTGCTATTCTTAATGTTTAGGTTATTTTAATTGAAATATATGTAATGTTTAAATTTAGGGAATTAAATTTGAAGATTTCTCTTGCCTCCCAGAATGTGAATATTATGCATAAGTATATATATTTTTGACATGTTGTGGAGAAAACAAAATGACAATCTTTTCATGAGAATGTAAAGTGAATGATGATGGAATGAGTTTTGATTTTTGTTAACATTTTTATCAACATGTCTCTAAATCTCCAACTTTTTTTCCCATATTTCTTGAAAGACATATTCCCATTATATGAGTTTTAAATAGATTGGTGTTTCATTTTTGTATTACGCTGTTACTAGATGTTAATTCTCTAGTACTGTTAAATAAAATGTGCCTCCAAAACCAAGCCCTTGGAATCTCTGATGTTTCCTTTTTCTGGTTGTACTGGTTCCCCACACTCTTTCAGTTGATGACACTTGCCCACTATTTGAAGAGCAGTTAATTTCACTTCAGAGTCAAAAAATCAGTGTGTGTATTATACACGGAATATAGGCGCACAAACTTGAATTTAATTTGGCAAAGTCTCAAAGAATGTTCCAGAATTTCTCTTAATTCTCCTTCAGGTTAGTTTCTCCTCTCAGATTAACTGTGTAGAGAAATATTCTTGCTTGCTTGCTTACTTTATGGAAGTTTGTTCTTAATAGAGTAGGTTGAGCTTTTCCTCTTTCATTCCTCAGTCCCTGGAAAAGCAACCCTTCCTCTCTGCACCAGGATGCCTGCCCTGGCTGTGAGCCCCTTGGGTATGAGGAGGCTGCACCAGGGTCCTCAGACTCGATGGCTGAGGGATTCTGGATGAGTTTCTTTCTGTCCTGGGTAACACCATCTTTGCAGCTCTACTAAACTGAGGAGCATTTGGCATCACTGTTGCCCCCACTCCACCCCTGCTCTGAAGATCCTCCTGGCCAGTTAGTTTTCTTCTAGCACCCTTTCTAAAGCTGCAACAGTCACCATCCTCCCTAACTAACAAGGAGTATGCATGTCACACTCACAAATCACAATCCATCTTGAGGAATAAGGCTAATTTAGGAAAAGTCAATATAAAAAAACTAACATCTACTTTAACCTAAGGTTAATTCTAGGTCTTACCAAGCTGGACAACTATGCAAATCCACAGTAATCCCATGGAAGAATTTGCACCGCTTTAGGTAGTGGCAGGGTAGGGTGGGTATACAGCATGGCATTGATAACCCATTAGGCTTGATTTCCAAATTCACTTCAGTTCAGTTCAGTCACTCAGTCGTATCCGACTCTGCGACCCCATGGACTGCAGCACACCAGGCCTCCCTGTTCATCACCAACTCCCAGAGTTTACTCAAACTCATTCATGTCCACTGAGTCAGGGATGCCATCCAACCATCTCATCCTCTGTTGTCCCCTTCTTCTGTCTTCAATCTTCCCCAGCATCAGGGTCTTTCCCAAGGAGTCAGTTCTTCGCATCAGGTGGCTAAAGCATTGGAGTTTCAACTTCAGCATCAGTCCTTCCAATGAATATTCAGGACTGATTTCCTTTCAGATGGACTGCTTGGATCTCCTTGCAGTCCAAGGGACTCTCAAGAGTCTTCTCCAACACCACAGCTCAAAAGCATCAATTCTTTGGTGCTCAGCTTTCTTTATAGTCCAACTCTCACATCCATACACGACCACTGGAAAAACCATAGCCTTGACTAGATGGACCTTCATTGGTAAAGTACTGTCTCTGGTTTTTAATATGCTGTCTAGATTGGTCATAACTTTTCTTCCAAGGAGCAAGTGTCTTTTAGTTTCATGGCTACGATAACCATCTGCAGTGATTTTGGAGCCCCCCAAAAATGAAGTCTGTCACTGTTTTTGTTTCCCCATCTATTTGCCGTGAAGTGATGGGACCAGATGCCATGATCTTATTTTCTGAATGTTGAGTTTTAAGCCAACTTTTTCACCCTCCTCTTTCACTTTCATCAAGAGGCTCTTTAGTTCTTTGCTTTCAGCTTTAAGGGTGGTGTCATCTGCATATCTGAGGTTATTGATATTTCTCCCGGCAATCTTGATTCTGGCTTGTGCTTCTTCCAGCCCAGCGTTTCTCCTGATGTACTCTGCATATAAGTTAAATAAGCAGGGTGACAATATACAGCCTTGATGTACTCCTTTCCCAATTTGGAACCAGTCTGTTGTTCCATGTCCAGTTCTAACTGTTGCTTCTTGACCTGCATACAGATTTCGCAGAAGGCAGGACAGGTGGTCTGGTATTCCTATCTCTTTAAGAATTTTCTACAGTTTGTTGTGATCCACAAAGTCAAAGGCTTTGGTGTAGTCAATAAAGCAGAAGTAGATGTTTTCCGGAACTCTCTTGCTTTTTCGATGATCCAATGGATGTTGGCAATTTGATCTCTGGTTCCTCTGCCTTTTCTAAATCCAGCTTGAACATCTGGAAGTACACAGTCCACATACAGTTGAAGCCTAGCTTGGAGAATTTTGAGCATTACTTTGCTAGGGTGTGAGATGAGTGCAATTGTGTGGTAGTTTGAGCATTCTTTGGCATTGCGTTTCTTTGGGATTGGACTTTTCCAGTCCTGTGGCCACTGCTGAGTTTTCCAAATTTGCTGGCATATTGAGTGCAGCATCTTCACAGCATCATCTTTTAGGATTTGAAATAGCTTAACCAGAATCCCATCACCTCCACCAGCTTTGTTCGTAGTGATGCTTCCTAAGGCCCACTTGACTTCGCATTCCAGGATGTCTGGCTCTAGGTGAGTGATCACACCATCGTGATTATCTGGGTTGTGAAGATCTTTTTTGTACAGTTCTGTGTATTCTTGCCACCTCTTAATATCTTCTGCTCCTGTTAGGTCCATACCATTTCTGTCCTTTATTGTGCCCATCTTTGCATGAAATGTTCCCTTGTTATCTCTAATTTTCTTGAAGAGATCGCTAGTCTTTCCTGTACTATTGTTTTCCTCTATTTCTTTGAACTGATCACTGAGGAAGGCTTTCTTATCTCTCCCTGCTATTCTTTGGAACTCTGCATTCAAATGGGTGTATCTTTCCTTTTCTCCTTTGCCTTTCACTTCTCTTCATAGGTATTTGAAAAGAAGCCATTTGATTCCCAGATTAGCAATTTCATATTTTAAAAATCCCATTTGGTGCCTACAAATCTGTATCTAAACTAGGACAACTGGCTTCTAGTTTCATGAAACTGATTATGAGGAAACCTGGCACAAGAAAGTAGATGACTGCAAATTTATTCCTACTACTGGGAAAAAATTCCTATGATGATCCATAGTAAACAGCTTGAGCTTTGTTTCACAGACAGATGATCAGTGCACCCATGAGGATGCATAAAAGCCCCAGAAAGACTATTCACCTGCCCTCAAGTATGGCGTTCATGTAGGGTCCTTCCTGGGAGCAGCTTGGACCAAGTCACGCAGAGGAAAAATAGCTGGGAAAGAATCTGAGAAAAAAATCATAATCAATGACCTGGGTAAATTTATTTCATCTTTTTTGTTGTTAATGTTGCTCTTTTCTATAGAGCAGTAAGGGAAATTTAAACAGAAATCATTTGTTTCATAATCCTAACATCCTGACAAAACCATCATAGTTGTCTCGAATGCCCTTGTAATCTTACCATTTGCATATACATCCTCTTCCCACTGCCAGTATGCTTTCAGTCACTTCCCATGTTGCTGCTTAATCTTTATGGCTATCTAATGGCCATACCATAATTTCCTCAGTCCTTCCTTGATTGTAGGACAATTGGATTGTACACTGCTTTTTTCCTTCTGTCGTAAATAATGGTGTTATAAACAGTTTTACACATAAATCTTCTCGTTTCCTGAGTCACTTCCTTATTTCTGAGCGAGGAGTGACAATCCTGAAGACAGTGGATTTTAAAGATTTATTGTTTTACATGTATGTTGCAAATCGCCCTCTCAAGAAATTGTATAGGACATCCAGTTGGTATGTATCAACTACAGCCTCAACCTATGGGAAATAAATTTTATTTATTTATTCCAATAAAAGGCTAGTCTGATTCTCAAAGGTAAGCAAAGACTTTGGCCTAAAACAGGGACGCAACCAGTCTTCTACCAAATCAAAGAAGGCATTTGCTGTATGATTAGTGAAAGCCCTTTCAGAGTAGTAGTATTCTCAAGGTTTACATTTTGATGACTGACTCCATTCCAGCAAGGATCTAAAGGCTACTAGCTCCTTCCAGTATCCATTCTCGCTGGCTTCTGTGATTTAATTCTGGGCAACTATTAATTCCCAGCCTTTTGTTAACCAAAATTTCAGAAACAGAGACCTGACTGAGATAAGGAGACATTTATTGTGGAGTTGTTAGGACTGCAGCCAGGGAGACACAGATTCAAGAAGCAAGGGCTTATGTTGCCCTGGACTGCAAATGGGGGAGGATTATAAAGGCAAAACCCTACAAAGTTAAATAAATTGTCATGAATTAGGATTGAAGCTGGCAAGAAGTTGAGTGTTTGTTAAGCAAGGATTAGTTAGGGTCTGAGATGATTACGTAGTTGCAAAGAGGGAGGGAACTTTGTAACTACAAGTTTGCAGCTAGCAGCTGCTGGAGATATTGTTTTAAAAATGGTTGGCTGTGTCCTTGAGTTTGGTGTAATTCAGAGATGATTCAAGTTCTCAGTGATTTGGGAAAGTGCCTGAAATTATATCCACAGTGGCCAGTCAGTTGCACTTTGGATGCCTGAACCATAGTTACTCTTTTTTTGGTCTTTAAATGATCTTAAATATATAGTCACTTTTGATCAATGGTGGCAAAGGAGAAAAAGCAGAAGTCATTGCATGGGGCATGAGGGTGCACTTGAAAGGTGGCTGACTTGGCTTGCTTTCCTTCTGCCTCCCTTACTTTTTCTTTCTGTCTGGAATGTGTTTGTAATAGCTGGAACTCTAGCAGCCATTTTAAAACCATGAGGATATAAGTTATAATCAAAGACAATGAAAATATGACACTTGAACCAGCCAATACTACCTACCTGCAGTATTTTTTAATGGGAGGAAAAAAAGTGTATTTAAACTACTGTTATTTTAGTTCTCCATTACTAACAGCAGAACAACATGAGCCCTAACTTATACAATGTTTTTCTAGGACAATGCTTTTCAAACTTTGCCCTAGAAGGCTTGTTAAAACACAGATCTCTCCTCCTTCCCTGAACTTTTCATTAAATGGGGTGGATGAGGGGAGAGAATTTGCACCTCTAACAAATTCCCAGATGAGGCTGTTCCGGACCATACTTTGAGAACTACTATTAGGGTATCTTTCCCCAAAATTACTTCTTCAATGTTGTAAACATTAGGCCAAATGCATTTAGAAAACACCAGTAAACATACATGGCAATAAACATACATACCTTCAGACCCTAAAACACTGTGGTCAAAAGTCCAGAAATGTTTTATATGCTTTGCCTTATGTGCTTTCTTTACACCATTGAAGAAATAGCTATCTGGTATTATCTGAATAATGACTACAGTTGATACACACTTCTATATCTACATGTCCTCCTAAAGTTATTTTCAACCACATTGCTACCTTATTTGGAACTATTTTATAAAAGGTATAAAAATAAATGAATTTACCCTGAAGTTTTGGTGGTAAAGTCTCAAGCTGAGACCGATGTGTTAATCCTGTTAAACAAAGGTATTTGCTGGTGAGGCAGACTCTACCCAGAAGGAATTTTTCATGAACATTTTAATGTGACAGTCCTGAAAAAGTATTGAAAGAGTGAAACAGCCCTATCATTCTAACTCTTCACTAGTTCAAGTCATTACAGGAATACCAACACAAAATAGATATAGAGTTACATGCCCGCTCATAAATGTTTTCAAGTTTTTGCTTCAACCCTGAGTGGATACTGAAAAAAAAAAGGGGGTGGGGGGAATGAAGAAAACTCAGCAAAATGTATGTGCCTAAGGGAAATTGCTTCCTATTTTTAGAGTCCTTTTTCATTACTTTGTTTTAAATTGCAACAAGGAATAGGTAAGTTGCACCATTACTTAATTTAGTCTTAATGGCTACTAATTTTTTTTTTATTCAAGATTATTATTAATCCAGTTTTACAGGTAGTTTTTCTCACTGTTGTTGAGAAGACCATCTGTGCAGGAAAAAGGGAATGCATCGTGGGAGGAGGTGAAAGGGATCCCAAGGGTGATGCTGAATGGACATCCCAGGATTGAGAGCTGGGTACTAATGGGGGTGGCAACCAGTAGAGACTGGAAGAGGTCAGAAAGCTTTAGAGATTTCTTCAGGGTGATGAACACATAGCATGTGTAATAAATCTGAGTGTATTTGTGGTGGTTTAGTCGATAAGTCATGTCCGACGCTTGCGACCCCATGGACTGTAGCCTGCCAGGCTCCCTTCTCCATGGGATTCTCCAAGCAAGACTACTGGAGTGGGTTGCCATTTCCTTCTCCAGGGGATCTTCCCATCCCAGGGATCAAACCTGAGTCTCCTGCATTGCAGGCAGATTCTTTACCGACTGAGCTATGAGGGGAGCATTTATTTAGAGGCAAATTAGATCATCAGAGAATTGAGGACTGAATGAAAGTCTACGAGGAATAAATTACTATTATTATTTAAGGAGAACAAAGAGTAGTACAGTTATGGCTTAACTGGATACTGTTTTCATAGTCATAATCATATAATCTTAATCATGTAATATTTAAATGCTGATCTAATCAACAGGATGGTGATATAATTTATTGGGAACTTGGGGAGATTAAAAAGATTGAACCTGTGGGGTGGGGAGTGTAGGTGTATGTGAGAGATGTCAAAATCATCTCCCATGGTGGTAATCAATGATAATGCCTAAGACTGAAACATCATGTGTAGGAGTATAAGGATGTTATTCAGATATGTGAAAGTAAAGCAAAAGAACCAGTTGAGAGAGCTGAAACTAGTTTCCTCTGAAGAAGGGAAATGGAGGAAGAGATGAAAACTGCTAATTTTTTTTTTTTTTCAAAAAGCCTTGCAAGAAGCTCCATAAACCTTAAAATAAAACCTGGGGGTGGGGGGAGCAGACACTGGAAAGGAAAAAGACGTGATCTGTGATCACAGGCTGATTGTAATCTAACAGCTAGTGCAAATAACAAGAAACCTTGTAAGTGCAGCTGCTGCTTGTGTCTGCTCAGCCCTTGTCCGTCCCCTCATCGCTCCCGAGTCTTCAGAAAACTACCCTCCTCGCCACAGAGGTGGTCAGGTGACCCAGGGTGGTGGGCCAATTATAGATCCTCACAGCCACAGTGACTGGCCTAAGAAGTGGGCACATGACTGAAATAAGCCAATCAGCTCTCCTGGGATTTTTCAAATTCCTGCCCAGGGGTAAGAACCTCTTGTTCTCTGATCACAAAACCAAGGATATACTTGTAAGGGCAGCTCTCTACCTCACTATCTGGACAAGTTCCTTCCAGCCAACAAAATTAATGTGCTAAAACAAACAGAGAAGAAATAGAGAAGGACAAAGAGGGTCCTCAAAGTATTCAGGGAGTAAATCCAATCTTCCTCCAGACCAGCTCTACGCTGCCCATTGGTCAGTTAAATCCCTCCTTTTGTTGAAGCAAGATTGAAGTGCTTTTCTTTCCATTGTAGTCATACATACACAGTCAAAAAGCATCAAACAAAACTTTAAAATAATGGTATTACAGAAAGTTGCAACACAAACACAAAAGTAGAAAGAGGAGCATAATTTCCACATTCCATCACCCAGCTTCACAACTATTAATATTTTGACTATCTTGTTTTATCTATCTATCCCTCTACCCTTTTTGTTTCTTAGAAATATTTTAAAAGAAAACCCCAGACTTTCGACTCAGCCCCTATAATCTACCTGTGCTTTATGCACTGGTCCTGGTGAAAAGTAAGGTGCCAGACAAAGGCCAATTTTGTTCATATTTAAGCTATATGGTCAAATATTGGCAACATTATATGGCTTGATCTAATACCTCAACATGAATTTAAACTGAAAGCGTTAGCTGCTCAGTCCTGTCCAACTCTTTGGGACCCCATGGACTGTAACCCGCCAGGCTCCTCTGTCCATGGGATTTTCCAGGCAAGAATACTGGAGCGTGTAGCCATTCCATTCTCCAGGGGATCTTCCCAACCCAGGGATTGAACCCTGGTCTCCTGCATTGTAGGTGGATTCTTTACAATCTGAGCCACCAGGGAAACCCTATATGAATCTAATCCAACTTCTAAGAATTTTTTTTTTTGATGTATGCTATTATCACACCTAACAAAATTAAGATTAATTCCTTACTATCCAACACCAAATCAATTTTCAAATATTCCCACTTGTGTCAAATATGTCTCTGTATCCACCATTTGTTCAAATAGAATCTGAATAAGGTCTCCACAGTGATTTGGTTAAAATATCATTTTAAGTGTTCTCACTCTCATTTAGCACTCTTGAAGGAACCTAGAAAGGTGGCATGAGATGGTGGGCAATCCTCAGAAGTCAGGGGAGTCAGGTCCCAACTGCTTGTTTATATTATTTAATATACCCACATGTTACATTAAATAATACACCATGTGTATGTATGTGCATGTGGATGTGTACCTTTGCCAGGCATGGTGCTCTTTGCTTCACATCCATTCTGCGTTTACCCTTGTGAAGGGGTTACCAGTATTGTCCATGTTTTGTGAATGAGGAAGTGCCCCCAAGGAGGTCGGCGGACTTGCCCCACATCATCAGTTAGTAAGTAGCAGAGTTGAGGGTGGAATTCAGGCCTTGTGGCTCCAAAGTCCAAGCTCTTAGCCCCTCCCCCATCTGTGCCCATTATGCCCAGTCCTGCTGAGCAATAAAGTGCTAAACACACGCCTTGTTATTTTATTTCACGAAGTGCTGAGATCTTGTAGGGAAGACGGAAACGAGAGCTGATGGAAGTAAGCAGGGTTGAAGGACTGCATCCATGTGGCTCAGGGGAGTCAGGATTTGAGATGGTCTGTTGCATTTCTTTTCTTTAGTCACCCACCCCCAGGCATTCCTTTATGAGTCCCCCAGCCTCACTGCCATGCTCCTCACCAATCCCCTACCACCAAAATGGATGACCTCTAGTCTTCCTTCCCTCACCTCCTTACCCCAGTGGTCATTCCTCTTTAACTCCTGATTTATTTTCTTCTTTGCTCAAGTCTCTTTAGCCTCCTTCCAACCCCAGCCTCCAAGCTAACCCCAGCTCTTCAACTATAACATTCAATTAGAGTGATTTGACTCTGGTGGGCCCAGAAGTTAGTGAACCCAGCATTGATATTTCAGATTAAAGGACCTAAGCACCTCCCTCAGCTGGAAGATCTAATTCTGTCCATTTCAAATATATTAGCCTTGGGGAATTACAGCAGGCACACCATCTATCCCGGCTGCTTTGGACTTCTCCATTGCTCTGATATGGTCAGTAGGATGCCTAGTTCACACGGCACTTCCCATGGGGCTGGCTGCTTCATGAGGACAACTGGAAGTGGAGGTGTAGGAGGATTACCTCATCACTTCTTCTCAAACTTTGATATGCATGCAAATCCCACCAGGATCTTGTTAAAATGCAAATTCTGATTCAGTAGCTCTAGGGTGGGGCTTCCCAGGTGGCTCAGTGGTAAAAATTCCGCCTGCCAGTGCAGGAGATGTGGGTTCAATCCCTGGGTTGGGAAGATCCCTTGGAGGAGGGCATGGCAACTCACTCCAGTGTTCTTCCCTGGAGAATCCAATGGACAGAGGAGCCTGGTGGGCTGTAAAGAGTCGGACATGCCTCAGCCACTGAGCACACATACACGCAGGTCGAGGGTAGCTCCCAAGATGCTGCCTTTCTAACAAGCTAACAGGCGATGCCAGACTGCTGGTCTGTGGGCCACTCTGAGTAACAAGAATCTAGGTCACTGGTTCTCAACACCAATTGCATGTTAGAGCCGCCTAAAGTGAAAGTGTTAGTCGCTCAGTTGTGTCCTGCTGTTTGCGACACCGTGGACTACTTGTCCATGGAATTCGCCAGACAAGAATACTGGAGTGGGCTGCAATTCCCTTCTCCAGGGGACCTTCCCAACCCAGGGATCGAACCTAACTCCCCTAACCTCCTAGAAGCACGTTAGAGCCACCTAATGTGCTTCTAATTAGGGGGCGGGGAAACCTAGGTGCTCCCCAGCTGATTCTAATGAACAGTCAGAGTTGAAAAACACTACTTTGGAGACTGAAGCAGCAGCAGATGTTGGGTGGTCGGTTGGATGCATCCCTGGTAGGGTAGAAGTGCGGTGGTTACAGGATGGTGGGGCTCCTGGCTTTTAAGCCTCTTCATTGCTGGTGAAGAGGCTCTCTCTCTTCAGTTCCCCTTACCAATCCATCCACTTCTCAAATCCTCATCCCAAAAAGAGAAAAGTTGACCTGAAAATCAACACCTCTTCCTAGATCCCTTAGAAAACTGAGATCACAAGGCAGCCATCACCCTGAAAATTGGAGGCACGAGAAAATACAGAGAATCACAATCTACCAGAAGCACAAGTCCAGAGCTGGAGCCAGTAGCAGTGGGAACATTGCAAACGTAAGTGCCAAGTTTTGGAGGCTCAGAGTGGGCTAATTTGAGGGTTGAAAATTCCAAAGGCGGTGGGTGGGGGGAGGGATGGGGCTGCTTATAGGGGAGGATGTCTATGCTTTTATTTCCTGAAGCATCATCAGATTCTCAAGGTGAAGACTGGAGAAACGTCCCCTCGTACTTCCAACAAGTAGAGGGGAAAAGACGGTGTGGCTTCTAGGAAATAAATCTTTCTGAAAAAGATGCTGGAATTAGGAACCAACCTTAAAATCAGGCAGGCAGGGTTGTTACTGTACTTTGTCATATGACCACACCTACCTTGTGAGAAGGGCTGGGAAATACACAACCACACTCACTTTGCAAGGGAGGCTAGGAAATGTAATCTTTCTTCCGGGTAGCATGTGCTCAGCTAACGGAGCGTTCTGTTACTATGGAAGAAGCAGAGATAAGGTGTGAACGGGCAGCAACTATAGGTCCCTGGCACCGTTGTGAAACAGGAGGGAAGCAGGAAGGACACGATGTTTAAAAGAATGACAAAGGCTGGTTACATGGGTAACTACTGATGGGTTGTCACATGCTAAATGCTGAGGATTGAGGGTAAAACTGGCTCCCTCTCCCCAGGGAGCTCATAGTCTAGGGGGAAATGCATGTGTGCATACAACTGAAACCGTACAACCCAGAGCGGGACTTGAACCCACTGTCTGAATTGAGATGACACATCTGGTCTCAGGACTTAGTGAAGTTGAAGTTCTCTATGTCTCATCATAGAAAAAATTCAGTGAGAAGTGCAGTGATAAGTAAGAAGTGGATTTATTTAGAGAGGCACCTGTATTAGTTTCCCGTGGCTGCCATGATGAACTACCACCCACTTGGAGGCTAAACCAACAGAAATCCATTTCCTTCCAGTTCTGAATCCTTCCAGAAGTCAGAAATCAAGGTGTCAGCAGGTGTCATGGTGTTAACAGGTGTTGCTGCCTTCTGCGTCTTTAAGAGAGCATCTGTTCCATTCCTCTGTCTTAGTTTCTAATGGTATCTGGCAATCCCTGACGTTCCCTGACTTGTTGACACATCACTCCAATCTCTGCCTCCACCTTCATATTCCACCCCCCTGTGCTTCTCCTCTCAATTCTCTCCTTTCTCATAAAAGGACACCAGTTATTGGCTTTAGGGCTCACCCTAAACCCAGGATGATAGCATCTCAAGATCCTTAACTGTGATCGCATCTACAAAAACCCTTTTCCCAAATAAGGTCAAAATTCCCAGGTAAGGGGGATTAGGACTTGGCCCACCTCTTTGAAGCCACTGTTCAGCCCCAGCCATGTGTGTGAGGTGGCCTGGAGATGATCCCCACCTGCCAGGTGTTTGAGCTGCTCCCAGACACATTTCCCTGGTTCAGACCCTAAACATTGTGGGGCAGAAATGAGTCATGATCACCATGTCTTGTTTGAAATCCTGACCTACAGAACTTTTGAGTATAATAACATGGTATTCTATGTCATACAGTTTGGAATGGGTTATCAGAGAGTAATCAGTTCAGTTCAGTCGCTCAGTCGTGTCTGACTCTTTGTGACCCCATGAATCAATCACAGCATGCTAGGCCTCCCTGTCCATCACCAACTCCCAGAGTTTACTCAAACTCATGCCCACCCAGTCGGTGATGCCAACCAGCCATCTCACCTTCTGTCATCCCCTTCTCCTGCCCCCAATCCCTCCCAGCATCACGTTCTTTTCCAACAAGTCAACTCTTCACATCAGGTGGCCAAAGCATTGGAGTTTCAGCTTCAACATCAGTCCTTCCAGTGAACACCCAGGACTGATCTCCTTTAGAATGGACTGGTTGGATCTCCTTGCAGTCCAAGGGACTCTCAAGAGTCTTCTCCAAGACCATAGTTCAAAAGCATCAGTTTTTCGGTGCTCAGCTTTCTTCACAGTCCAACTCTCACATCCATACATGACCACTGGAAAAACCATAGCCTTGACTAGAAGAACCTTTGTTGGCAAATTAATGTCTCTGCTTTTTAATATGCTATCTAGGTTGGTCCTAACTTTCCTTCCAAGGGATAAGTGTCTTTGAATTTCATGGCTGCAGTCACCATCTGCAGTGAATTTGGAGCCCCCAAAAATAAAGTCTGACTGTGTTTCCACTGTCTCCTCATCTATTTCCCATGAGGTGATGGGACCAGATGCCATGATCTTAGTTTTCTGAATGTTGAGCTTTAAGCCAACTTTTCCACTCTCCTCTTTCACTTTCATCAAGAGGCTTTTTAGTTCCTTTTCACTCTCTGCCATAAGGGTGGTGTCATCTGCATATCTGAGATTATTGATATTTCTCCCGGCAATCTTGATTCCAGCTTGTGCTTCTTCCAGCCCAGCGTTTCTCCGGATGTACTCTGCATATAAGTTAAATAAGCAGGGTGACAATATATAGCCCTGACGTACTCCTTTTCCTATTTGGAACCAGTCGGTTGGTCCATGTCCAGTTCTAACTGTTGCTCCCTGACCTGCATACAGGTTTCTCAAGAGGCAGGTCAAGTGGTCTGGTATTCCCATCTCCTTCAGAATTCTCCACAGTTTATTGTGATCCACACAGTTGAAGGCTTTGGCATAGTCAATAAAGCAGAAATAGATGTTTTTCTGGAACTCTCTTACTTTTTTGATGATCCAGCAGATATTGGCAATTTGATCTCTGGTTCCTCTGCCTTTTCTAAAACCAGCTTGAACATCTGGAAGTTCTCGGTTCACATATTGCTGAAGTCTGGCTTGGAGAATTTTGAGCATTACCTTACTAGCGTGTGAGATGAGTGCAATTGTGTGGTAGTTTGAGCATTCTTTGGGATTGCCTTTCTTTGGGATTGGAATGAAAATTGAGCTTTTCCAGTCCTGTTGCCACTGCTGAGTTTTCCAAATTTGCTGGCATATTGAGTGTAGCACTTTCACAGCATCATCTTTCAGGATTTGAAATAGCTCAATTGGAATTCCATCACATCCACTAGCTTTGTTCATAGTGATGCTTCCTAAGGCCCACTTGACTTCACATTCCAGGATGTCTGGCTCTAGGTAAGTGATCACACCATTGTGATTATCTGGGTCATGAAGATCTTTTTTGTACAGTTCTTCTGTGTATTCTTGCCACCTCTTCTTAATATCTTCTGCTTCGGTTAGGTCCATACCATTTCTGTCCTTTATTGTGCCCATTTTTGCATGAAATGTTCCCTTGGTATCTCTAATTTTCTTGAAGAGATCTCTAGTCTTTCCCATTCTGTTGTTTTCTTCTATTTCTTTGCATTGATTGCTGAGGAAGGCTTTCTTATCTCTCTTGGCTATTCTTTGGAACTTTGCATTCAAATGGGAATATCTTTCCTTTTTTCCTTTGCTTTTTCCTTCTCTTCATTTCACAGCTATTTGTAAGGCCTCCTCAGACAACCATTTTGCGTTTTTGCATTTCTTTTCCATGGGGATGGTCTTGATCCCTGTCTCCTGTACAATGTCACGAACCTCCGTCCATAGTTCATCAGGCTCTTTGTCTATCAGATCTAGTCCCTTAAATCTATTTCTCACTTCCACTGTATAGTCATAAGGGATTTGATTTAGGTCATACCTGAATGGTCTAGTGGTTATCCCTACTTTCTTTGTTTAAGTCTGAATTTGGCAATAGGGTGTTCATGATCTGAGCCACAGTCAGCTCCTGGTCTTATTTTTGCTGACTGTATAGAGAATAATAGATAACTAGAAATTCCTATTCACCTTTTTTAAGCCCCAGATCAAATAACATTTCTTCAGAGTCCTCCTTAGATACCATCTCCAAGTCTAAGTTACATTCCCCTCTTTTTCTTTCTGGCACATATCACAGTTTATAGTTGCATATGTAGTTACTCATTTTTTGTTTTTAAATGTCTTGCCCACTAGACCTAAGTTGTGTGAAGCCAGAGACCACGTTTGTTTTATTCAACACTTCATCCTCTGTATGTACCTGGCGCACGTTAAGTGCCCCATCAATATTTGCCAAATGAATGAAATTCTGAGCTTTCTGTGACTGAACCTATAACTGATGTTTCTTTGTCATATGAGCTCAGGCAGCTCTGCAAAGACATTGTTTATTTAGCCTTTTAGCTTTCAGCAGATTGAATAAGCCAGAATGCAGCAAATGGGAAGCAAAATGTTTATTTCCAAGGTTTAGACAATGACAAGGTTCTTATTCTTTCAGTTCTTTGTATTTGAATAATTGCTGTGGTTTTTAATTGCGGAGAAAACAAATGAACAAAATGAACAAAAGCCAGAGCTGGTCAGACAGCCAGGCTGTGAGACACATCTTTAATTTTTTAAGAAGCATCTTTAAGTTCACAAAATGAACCTTTAAATTGTCCTAATATGAGTGTGAATCTCATGATACATTCTTCCATGAAATGAAAGCTTAATGACAAATGAGAAAGAACAGGCTCTTGCTGGCATCTTTGTCATCATCGGTCTTGTTCTAGAGAGTCCCTGGCTACAAGTTCTGCTGTTACTTGTCTTGGAAGAGAAACAAAATAGGACTTGGAACAGGGAAAAAAACAGGAAAAGCAAAACCTGCTAAATGATACCAAGAATGGTCAGATAAAACTTGTAACCAGCTGTACAAACGAGCAGAGAGATAGAGTCTAAAATAAGTCCAGAGGCAGTAGGGATCTTCAGAGCTGAGTACAAGCTGTCAGTGCTCATCTTTGTTACTTTCATTGGTGACCGGAAGGATTCCTGACTCTCCTGGAGATGCATCCAGCTTTCCCACTGTAGGAATTTAAACATAATCTGATTATGCTGTCATGACCCTACGTGATTATGTTCTGTGTTTCCGTAGATCCTTTTTGAAAATTTGTGTGCTTATTTTATTTTTGGCTGCTCTGGTCTTTGTCACTATGGATGGGCTTTCTCTAGTTGTGGTGAGTGGGGGCTGTGCTCCCATTGTGGCGTGCGGGCTTCTCACTGTGGGGCTTCTCGTATTGTGGAGCGCGGGCGCTGGGGCAGGTGGGCTTCAGCCGCTGTGGCTCACAGAACTGCTGCATGGCTTGTGGGTCTTCCTGGACCAGGGATCGAATCTGTGTCCCTTGCTTCAGCAGGTGGATGCTTAACCACTGGACCACCAGGGAAGCCCTTCTGAGATTCTTCACCTGTTTGGCATCCATTCATCACTGCACCAAACTAAAGCTCAAAGTTGTTTACACGCTGTGATCCAGAGGCCACACTGAACCACTTCCTAGTCTAATCCTCACACACCGAGCCAGTATTTCCGCAGCCCTAAATCACCCCAGGGCCAGTGACCAAACAGGTAGGGACCACCTCTATAGCCAAAGCCCAGCTACATTATTCACACTAGCCACACCTCCACTGTTTCTTCTGCCTGATCCTGCCTTTTCTGTGGAAGCCCCATCCAAGGCTCTGGCGGTGAGGCTCTCCCCTCACTCCCCTCCTGCCCCCACCTCATTCTTCCCTGAGTGGCCCTGTGTGGTGTGGCGTGCCCCATCCCCCAGCAAGTTCAGGCAATGAAATCTTCTGTCAATGGCATCGTTGTTTCCACATCATCACTTGGTCACCTTCGTGAACTCAGATCCCGTGAGTTCAGCTGAGACTGATCAGCCCTCAGGGACTTTGCAGTTGCTGTTTCCTCTGCCAGGAGCCCTCATCCCCTTGTATCCACATGGCTCCTCTGTCACTGCAGTGAAGTCTCTGCTCTGACATCACCATATCCAAGCAAGGCCTCCCTGAGCACCCATCTAACTAGCCTGCCGACCCCTCCCAACTCTAGATGTCTGTTCTTTTGTCCAGCTTTATTTCTCTTAATGGTTCTCATCACCACCTGACTCAGATGTGTTTATTTTGTGTGTTCCCTCACTCTGCACTGCCTAGAACCACAATCCCACTACAGAAAGGCACAGATTTTTTGTTAACAGCAATGTTTCCACCACTTAGAACAATGCCTGGCACACAGTGGGTGTAAAATATTTCCTGAAGGATGAACTTTTATTTTTTCCAGAGCACCTGGCCTGTTAATGAGTACATGAATGGCCAAAATCCCCTTCAAATTTATAACTCTCGTTGGACCTGGTGATCCATTGAGAAGCCAGAGCTCTGGATCAATAAAACATGAATTTCTAAAAGGGAGTATAAGTGGTTCAGAATCATATCAATGGGTAATCCCAGGATAAAATCCCAGACAAGCAGATTTGTGGAATCAAACCTGGGGATTAGGACAAGTGAGCAGTTACTTTTCCAGAATTATCCAGCCCTCTGCCTTTTCTCTGAAAATGTGCCTGGCCTTGGGTTTTAGGCTCTGTGACTCTGAGAAGGTGAAGGAAATACTTTCCTTTATCATATAGAAATAGCATCATGCCCTCACAGGAGGCCAAAGCAGGGTCTAGGAAGCATCTTAGCGGGGGCTGGCCAGACACCCCTTAGTGTGTGCTGGGCGCTCGCCTTACAGACGGAGCCTAGAACACTGTACAAGCAGCTCATCAGCTGTGCACCCCAGCTCAACCCTAGTTCACACCTGATATTGGCAGCCTCTTCTCCTAGTGAGCACAAACACATCTCAGAGGGCACTTCTAATGATATGTCTCAAAAGGATCTTTATGCCATATCACAGGGGGCTTCTCAGATGGTGCAGTGGTTAAGAATCCACCTGCCAATGCAGGAGATGCAAGGGACGCAAGTTTGACCCCTGGGTCAGGAAGATCCCCTGCAGTAGGAAATGGCAACCCACTCCAGTATTCTTGCCAGAATTATTTTATGGACAGAGGAGCATGGTGGGCTACAGTCCATGAGGTCACAAAAGTTAGACACTACTAAGTGACTGGGCATGCACGCCATATCACAGGCTATTTATAATGATGTCTCAGAAAGATGTTTATGCCATGTAGATAAAGGGAAAAAAAGCCTAGCAACAATGGTGATGAAAACTACAGAGGCTTAAAAGAAGGGAGGGAAGGGAGAAGAAAGGAAGAAGGAGGGAGGGAGGAAGGTGGAAGGAGGAGGGGAGGGAGAGAGGGCAGGAGGAAGCAAGGAACTCCCCCTCTGAAAGATGGGAGAACTCACATTCCGCTGTCCCATCGCCTCTGTGGGAAAAATCCCCCAGATAATTTTGAGGCAGGCTGATTTGGAGGCTGGTCCACTATTGACCTTACGATGATTCCTTAATCTAACCCAGGTGTTGTCATTTAGAACTAAAATTGGATCACTGTTTCTCTGTTTTTGCTGTTTAGTCGCAAAGTCGTGTCTGACTCTTTGGTGACCCCATGGACGGTAGCCAGCCTGACTCCTCTGTCCCTTGGGATTTCTCAGGCAAGGATACTGGAGTGGGTTGCCATTTCCTTCTCCAGAGTTTAAAGACACTCTGAGATTATTGGAATGAAGAAAGTTAGAGAAAGGAGAAATCCGAGAAGAAGAATCTGTGAGTCTCTCAGCCTGTTAGGGGACAGAGCTCCAGCAGGCAGGCCAGCTGTCATCAGCATGGATTCAGGTAAAATTCTGTTGGGCCACGGCCACTGCCATGCCATTTACATGCCATCTGTGGCTGCTCTGTAACCCTTGAGTTGACTGGTTGCAGCGGAGATGGTCTACAAAGCTGAAAACATTGATTACGTGACCCTTTATAGAAGAGTTTGCTGAACTTCGGTAGCTATTAAAGGAGCAGAGTAACTTACCAGGCTGTTGTGGTCTGACTGATACATTTCTGAGGACTGTATAACACCCTTCACTTTGACTTCCTCTTTGTCAAGCCATCTTCTGAATGTTATTAGACTTCCGGAGTATGTTTTCCTATTAAAGAGGAATTCTTGTAGCAGACTTGCTACAAGAATTCCCAAGCATCCTGAAAAGTGGAAATGAAAGTGAAGTCGCTCAGTCGTGTCCCACTCTTTGCGACCCCATGGACTGTAGCCTACCAGGCTCCTCTGTCCATGGGATTTTCCAGGCAAGAGTACTGGAGTGGGCTGCCATTTCCTTCTCCAGGGGACCTTTCCAACCCAGGAATTGAACCCGGGTCTCCTGCATTGCAGGCAGACGCTTTACCGTCTGAGCCACCAGGGAAGTCCCCAAGCATCCTGGACAGTTGTTATTTCTAACTGTAAACTACTAAACTGGCCTTCTGCCACAGTCTCTTAGAAACTCACACAGTAAGCCAGTTTGCAGGGGGTCTAGCAACCCTAACCCTATTAGGTTCAGACATGACAGGCAGGAGGACTGAACTCTGGACCTGAGCAAGCCCCATGCTCTGATCTCACACACCAATTACACTCACATCCCTTAGGGTACCAGGGAAGAATTTGTGCCAGTAACGGGCTTGGTATTTGCGAATTTTGATTTCTAGGCCTCTTAACATGTTCATTTTTCTGTATTGAAGTCATACATGGATAAAATTTTAAAAATCAAATAGAAAGGCAGGATTAAAACAAAAATGACAATCACCTCCCCAAGGTCCTGCTGATCTTCAGTTCCCACTACCCAGAACCACTACTTTCAAATCTTCTCATTGTATTTCTTCATATTTGCCTTCATAATTCTAAATAACATGCTAAATCATGCTCTTTGCAGGACAGTCATATCAAGGAAATAACAAGATCTCCTCTCCTTCTCCCCCCCCTTTTGAACAATCCCTCGGAGCTATCCTTCTCCATGACCTGCACTGACTCGTCTCTGGGCTGCAGCACAGCTGTAACCCTGAGCTCCCCTCCAGCATTGTTTGGGGGCTCCCTACAGTCTGTGTTTGAGATCCCCGTCTTCTAGACCCTGAAGAAACTAGCTGACCACACATAAGCTGTCTTCTGTAGCCTGCTCTCGTTTGTACCTAAAATAACAGAGCTCTGCCTTTCAGCTATCTGAGGGTCATTGTGTTGTGCCATGCCATCAAAAGAATCTTTAAACTTATAAAACAACCGATCTATAGGCTGTCTGTAAGAAACCTACTTACAATATAAAAACAAATAGGTTAAAAGTAAATAGCAAAGTAGGCCATACAATTACTAACCCTGAGAAAGCTGGAGTGGCTGTATTGGATCATATTCAAATAAAATTATGTCCTTCAAACAAAGAATATCATCACAAACAAAAAGATATTTCAAGAGTGATAAAGGGAACACTTTGTCAAGAAAACATAACAATTCCAAATGTGTAGGCCCACAATAACACAGCTTCCAAACACATGAAACAAAAACTTTTGGAACTTCAAGGAGTAGACAAAGTTAAAATTGTTGTTGAAGAGTTTAATAGTTCTTTCTCAATAATGAACAGATGAGTAGACAGAAAATGAATCAGCATATAGACAATTTTGTAATACTCTCAACTGATTTGACCTTGTTGACATTTATGGAGCATTCCACCCAATAGCAGAGTACACATTCTTTTCAAATGAACACAGAATATTCAAGTAGAACATATTCTGGGCATTAAAACAAGTCGCACTGAATTTAAAAGGATCAAAATGACACAAGACATTCTCTGCTCAATAGAATTAAAGTTAAAATCAGTAACAGAAGGATATGTGACCACAAAACCCAAATACTTGAAAATCAGGCAGTGTATTTCTAAATTAGAGGTCAAAGAAGAAATCACAAGAGAACCTGGAAATATTTTGAACAGAATGAAAATGAAATCCAGGGGAGGAGCTAAGATGGCGGAGGAATAGGACGGGGAGACCACTTTCTCCCCTACAAATTCATCGAAAGAACAATTGAACGCTGAGCAAACTTCACAAAACAACTTCTGATCGCTAGCAGAGGACATCAGGCGCCCAGAAAAGCAGCCCATCATCTTTAAAAGGAGGTAGGACAAAATATAAAAGATAAAAAGAGAGACAAAAGGGCCAGGGACGGAGACCCGACCCGGGAAGGGAGTCTTAATAGAGGAAGTTTCCAAACACCAGGAAACCCTCGCACTGGTGGGTCTGGGGGAAGTTTTCCAATCTTGGAGGGCAACCTAACTGGGAGGAAAAATAAATAAAACCCACAGATTACATGCCTAAAAGCAACTCCCAGCAGAAAAGTACCCCCGAAGCCCGCATCTGCCACCAGCAAGTGGGGGCGGAACGGAGAGGAGCTGGCGGCATTGCTTAGGGCAAGGACCGGGCCTGAATGCCCTGAGGGCAATCGGAGGGAGCTAACGTGAGATAGCAACTTAAACTGTGGGATAGCAAGAGAGAGAGAAAAAATTAACCTGCCCGAACACACTGTGGGCCATTCGCAGAACAAAGGGACTGAGCAATTCCAGAGAAGAGCTAGCCGGAGGCGGACCGGCCCAGACCCGCAGGAGGCAGGGGGGGAAGGGAAAGGGGCAAACTTGGCACCAGAGACAGCACCCCTACCAAACTGCAAACAGGCCTCCAGTTTCTAACCAAAGACTTCCTGAGATTCTGCGTGGCTAGAGACCAGCTCCCCAGAATAGACACAAGGCGCACGCACCCAACTGGCGCACGCGGAATCTGAGGCTGGGCCCGCAGAGGGGAGAAGGCGCACCGCACCCGGGGAGAGTGCGCCCGTCAAGCTCCTGGCGGCCTGAGCTGCTCCGGCGGGGAAGGCACAAAACGCAGGCCCAACTGAGTCTGCACTTTTGTGGAGTACCCGAAAACTGGAACTGCATGCCACTCAGGGCCCGCTCCCTATGGAGCAGCCTGGAGCCTGAGCAGTGTAGACGGGGAGAGCACACGCCACGAGCAGGGGCAGACCCAGTGTGGCCGGATCACTGCGAGTCCTCCCCACACACAGCGATATCTGTCTGCAGCGCCCCTCCCTCCCCGCTGAACAAGCGAACCTAAACAAGAGGCCACCTCCGCCCGCCTGTGTCAGGGCGGAAATTAGACACTGAAGAGACCGGCAAGCAGAAGCCAAATAAACAAAGGGAACCGCTTCAGAAGTGACCGCTGCAACAGATTAAAATCCCTGTAGGTAACACTGACTACACTGGAAGGGGCCTGTAGATATCGAGAAGTGTAAGCTGGAACGAGGAGCTATCTGAAACGGAGCCGAACCCACACTGACCGCAACAGCTCCAGAGAAATTCCTAGATTTATTTTTACAACTTTTTTCTTTTTTTTTTTTAAATTTTTCTCTCTTTTATTTTCTTTTAAAATTCCCTATTACTCCTCTATTACTCCTTAACTTTCATTTTCATATATTTTTACTATTTTTTGATTAAAATTTTTTTCTTTTTTTAATTTTTTTCTCTTATTTTATTTTAAAGTCCTCTATTACTCCTTAATTTTCATTTTCATTTCACTATAACCTTGAAAAAAAAAGACCCTATTTTTAAAGTGAACTTCACATATATTTCTTAATTTTTTGTGTGTTTTTGTTTTTAATATTGTATTTTTAAGAGTCTAACCTCTACTCTAGATTTTTAATCTTTGTTTTTCAGTATTTGATATCAATTTTGGACATTTAAGAATCCAATATTCAGTACCCATTTTTACTCAGGAGTGTGTTGATTACTCTCTCCCAATCTTGACTCTCCGTCTTCTCCCTCAGAACACCTCTATTTCCTCCCTCCCCCTTCTCTTCCCAATCCAATTCTGTGAATCTCTGTGGGTGTCTGGGCGACAGAGAACACTTTAGGAACAGAGAACTGCGTAGATCTGTCTCTCTCCTCTTAAGTCCCCCTTTTTCTCCTCCTGCTCATCTCTATCTCCCTCCTGCCTCTCCTCTTCTTCATGTAACTCTGTGAACCTCTCTGGGTGTCCCTCACGGTGGAGAATCTTTTCACCATTAACCTAGAAGTTTTATTATCAGTGCTGTATAGTTGGAGAAGTCTTGAGGCTACTGGAAGAATAAGACTGAAATCCAGAGGCAGGAGACTTAAGTCCAAAACCTGAGAACACCAGAGAACTCCTGACTACAGGGAACATTAAGTAATAAGAGATCATCCAAAAGCCTCCATACCTACACTGAAACCAACCACCACCCAAGAGCCAATAAGTTCCAGAGCAAGACATACCATGCAAATTCTCCAGCAACACAGGAACACAGCCCTGAGCGTCAACATACAGGCTGCCCAAGGTCATACCTAACACATAGACCAATCTCAAAACTCACTACTGGACACTCCATTGCACTCCAGAGAGAAGAAATCCAGTTCCATGCACCAGAACACTGACACAAGCTTCCCTAACCAGGAAACCTTGACAAGCCAATCGTCCAACCCCACCCACTGGGAGAAATCTCCACAATAAGAAGGAACCACAGACCACCAGAATACAGAAAGGCCACTCCAGACACAGCAATCTAAACAAGATGAAAAGGCAGAGAAGTACCCCGCAGGTAAAGGATCATAAAAAATGCCCACCAAGCCAAACAAAAGAGGAGGAGATAGGGAATCTACCTGAAAAAGAATTTAGAATAATGATAATAAAAATGATCCAAAATCTTGAAAACAAAATGGAGTTACAGATAAATAGCCTGGAGACAAGGATTGAGAAGATGCAAGAAATGTTTAACAAGGACCTAGAAGAAATAAAAAAGAGTCAATTAAAAATAAATAATGCAATAACTGAGATCAAAAACACTCTGGAGGGAACCAACAGTAGAATAATGGAGACAGAGGATAGGATAAGTGAGGGAGAAGATAAAATGGTGGAAATAAATGAAGCAGAGAGGAAAAAAGAATCAAAAGAAATGAGGACAACCTCAGGAACCTCTGGGACAATGTGAAATGCCCCAACATTCAAATCATAGGAGTCCCAGAAGAAGACGACAAAAAGAAAGGCCATGAGAAAATATTAGAGGAGATAATAGCTGAAAACTTCCCTAAAATGGGGAAGGAAATAGTCACACAGGTCCAAGAAACCCAGAGAGTCCCAAACAGGATAAACCCAAGGCAAAACACCCCAAGACACATATTAATCAAATTAACAAAGATCAAACACAAAGAACAAATATTAAAAGCAGCAAGGGAGAAACAACAAATAACACAAAGGGATTCCCATAAGGATAACAGCTAATCTATCAATAGAAACACTTCAGGCCAGAAGGGAATGGCAGGACATATTTCAAGTAATGAAAGAGGATAACCTACGAGCCAGATTACTGTACCCAGCAAGGATCTCATTCAGATATGAAGGAGAATCAAAAGCTTTACAGAGAAGCAAAAGCTGAGAGGATTCAGCACCACCAAACCAGCTCTTCAACAAATGCTAAAGGATCTTCTCTAGACAGGAAACACAGAAAGGCTGTATAAACGTGAACGCAAAACAACAAAGTAAATGGCAATGGGACCATACCTATCAATAATTACCTTAAATGTAAATAGGTTGAATGCCCCAACCAAAAGAAAAAGACTGGCTGAATGGATACAAAAACAAGACCCCTATATATGCTGTCTACTAGAGACCCACCTCAAAACAAGAGACACATACAGACTGAAAGTGAAGGGCTGGAAAAAAATATTTCATGCAAATGGAGACCAAAAGAAAGCAGGAGTCACAATACTCATATCAGATAAAATAGACTTTAAAATAAAGGCTGTAAAATGAGACAAAGAAGGACACTACATAATGATCAAAGAATCAATCCAAGAAGAAGACATAACAGTTATATATGCACCCAACAAAGGAGCACCGCAATATGTAAGGCAAATGCTAACGAGTATGAAAGGGGAAATTAACAGTAACACAATAATAGTGGGAGACTTTAATACCCCACTCACAACTATGGATAGATCAACTAAACAGAAAATTAACAAGGAAACACAAACTTTAAATGACACAATGGACCAGCTAGACCTAGTTGATATCTATAGGACATTTCACCCCAAAACAATCAATTTCACCTTTTTCTCAAGTGCACACGGAACCTTCTCCAGAATAGATCATATCCTGGGCCATAAATCTAGTCTTGGGAAATTCAAAAAAATTGAAATCATTCCAGTCATCTTTTCTGAACATAATGCAGTAAGATTAGATCTCAATTACAGGAAAAAAACTATTAAAAATTCAAACATATGAAGGCTAAATAACACACTTCTGAATAACCAACAAATCATAGAAAAAATTAAAAAAGCAATCAAAATATGCATAGAAATGAATGAAAATGAAAATACAACAACCCCAAACCTATGGGAAACTGTAAAAGCAGTGCTAAGAGGAAGGTTCATAGCATTACAGGCTTACCTCAAGAAACAAGAAAAATGTCAAATAAATAACCTAACTCTACACCTAAAGCAACTAGAGAAGGAAGAAATGAAGAACCCCAGGGTTAGTAGAAGGAAAGAAATCCTAAAAATTAGGGGAGAAATAAATGCAAAAGAAACAAAAGAGACCACAGCAAAAATCAACAAAGCTAAAAGCTGGTTTTTTGAAAAGATAAACAAAATTGACAAACAGTTAGCAAGACTCATTAGGAAACAAAGGGAGAAGAACCAGATCAACGAAATTAGAAATGAAAATGGAGAGATCATAACAGACAACACTGAAATACAAAGGATCATAAGAGACTATTACCAGCAGCTCTATGCCAATAAAATGGACAACTTGGAAGAAATGGACAAATTCTTAGAAAAGTATAACTTTCCAAAACTGAACCAGGAAGAAATAGAAGATCTTAACAGACCCATCACAAGCAAGGAAATCGAAACTGTAATCAGAAACCTTCCAGCAAACAAAAGCCCAGGACCAGATGGCTTCATAGCTGAATTCTACCAAAAATTTAGGGAAGAGCTAATACCTCTTACTCAAACTCTTCCAGAAAATTGCAGAAGAAGGTAAACTTCCAAACTCATTCTATGAGGCCACCATCACCCTAATTCCAAAACCAGACAAAGATGCCACAAAAAAAGAAAACTACAGGCCAATATCACTGATGAACATAGATGCAAAATCCTTAACAAAATTCTAGCAAACAGAATCCAACAACATATTAAAAAAATCATACATCATGACCAAGTGGGCTTTATCCCAGGAATGCAAGGATTCTTTAATATCTGCAAATCAATCAATGTAATACACCACATTAACAAATTGAAAGATAAAAACCATATGATTTTCTCAATAGATGCAGAAAAAGCCTTTGATAAAATTCAACATCCATTTATGATTAAAACTCTCCAGAAAGCAGGACTAGAAGGAACATACCTCAACATAATAAAAGCTATATATGACAAACCCACAGCAAGTATTACCCTCAATGGTGAAACATTGAAATCATTTCCCCTAAAATCAGGAACAAGACAAGGGTGCCCACTCCCACCACTACTATTCAACATAGTTTTGGAAGTTTTGGCCACAGCAATCAGAGCAGAAAAAGAAGTAAAAGGAATCCAGATAGGAAAAGAAGTGAAACTCTCACTGTTTGCAGATGACATGATCCTCTACATAGAAAACCCTAAAGACTCTACCAGAAAATTACTAGAGCTAATCAATGATATATTCATTGATTACTACATGTAAAGTTACAGGATATAAAATTAACACACAGAAATCCCTTGCTTTCCTATACACTAACAATGAGAAAACAGAAAGAGATATTAAGGAAACAATACCATTCACCATTGCAACAACAAGAATAAAATACTTAGGAGTATATCTACCTAAAGAAACAAAAGACCTATATATAGAAAACTGTAAAACACTGATGAAAGAAATCAAAGAGGACACAAACAGATGGAGAAATATACTGTGTTCATGGATTAGAAGAATCAGTATTGTGAAAATGACTATACTACCCAAAGCAATCTATAGATTCAGTGCAATCCCTATCAAGCTACCAACGGTATTTTTCACAGAACTAGAACAAATAATTTCACAATTTGTATGGAAATACAAAAAACCTCGAATAGCCAAAGTAATCTTGAGAAAGAAGAAGGGAACTGGAGGAATCAACCTGCCTGACTTCAGACTCTACTACAAAGCCACAGTCATCAAGACAGTATGGTACTGGCACAAAGACAGAAATATAG
Organism: Cervus canadensis; assembly: GCF_019320065.1. Classification (NCBI taxonomy): domain Eukaryota; kingdom Metazoa; phylum Chordata; class Mammalia; order Artiodactyla; family Cervidae; genus Cervus; species Cervus canadensis. The sequence goes on along the minus strand of NC_057391.1, from coordinate 5,832,034 downwards.
ATCAATGGAACAGAATAGAAAGCCCAGAGATAAATCCACGAACCTATGGACACCTTATCTTTGACAAAGGAGGCAAGGATATACAATGGAAAAAAGACAACCTCTTTAACAAGTGGTGCTGGGAAAACTGGTCAACCACTTGTAAAAGAATGAAACTAGAACACTTTCTAACACCATACACAAAAATAAACTCAAAATGGATTAAAGATCTAAATGTAAGACCAGAAACTATAAAACTCCTAGAGGAGAACATAGGCAAAACACTCTCCGACATGAATCACAGCAGGATCCTCTATGACCCACCTCCTAGAATATTGGAAATAAAAGCAAAAATAAACAAATGGGACCTAATGAAACTTAAAAGCTTTTGCACAACAAAGGAAACTATAAGCAAGGTGAAAAGACAGCCCTCAGATTGGGAGAAAATAATAGCAAATGAAGCAACAGACAAAGGATTAATCTCAAAAATATACAAGCAACTCCTGCAGCTCAATTCCAGAAAAATAAATGACCCAATCAAAAAATGGGCCAAAGAACTAAACAGACATTTCTCCAAAGAAGACATACAGATGGCTAACAAACACATGAAAAGATGCTCAACATCACTCATTATCAGAGTAATGCAAATCAAAACCACAATGAGGTACCATTATATGCCAGTCAGGATGGCTGCTATCCAAAAGTCTACAAGCAATAAATGCTGGAGAGGGTGTGGAGAAAAGGGAACCCTCTTACACTGTTGGTGGGAATGCAAACTAGTACAGTCGCTATGGAGAACAGTGTGGAGATTTCTTAAAAAACTGGAAATAGAACTGCCATATGACCCAGCAATCCCACTCCTGGGCATACACACTGAGGAAACCAGATCTGAAAGAGACACGTGCACCCCAATGTTCATCGCAGCACTGTTTATAATAGCCAGGACATGGAAGCAACCTAGATGCCCATCAGCAGACGAATGGATAAGGAAGCTGTGGTACATATACACCATGCAATATTACTCAGCCATTAAAAAGAATTCATTTGAATCAGTTCTAATGAGATGGATGAAACTGGAGCCCATTATACAGAGTGAAGTAAGCCAGAAAGATAAAGACCATTACAGCATACTAACACATATATATGGAATTTAGAAAGATGGTAACGATAACCCTATATGCAAAACAGAAAAAGAGACACAGATGTACAGAACAGACTTTTGGACTCTGTGGGAGAAGGCAAGGGTGGGATGTTATGAGAGAACAGCATCGAAACATGTATATTATCAAGGGTGAAACAGATCACCAGCCCAGGTTGGATGCATGAGACAAGTGCTCAGGGCTGGTGCACTGGGAAGACCCAGAGGGATAGGGTGGGGAGGGAGGCAGGAGGGGGTATCAGGATGGGGAACACATGTAAATCCATGGCTGATTCATGTCAATGTATGGCAAAAACCACTACAATATAGCAAAGTAATTAGCCTCCAACTAATAAAAAAAAAAAAAAAAGAAAGAAAATGAACGCCCATACATCAACACTTGTGGGATACATGTATTGTAGTAGTACATTAAGGGGAATTTGTAGCATTAAATTTTCTGAGGAAAAAAGAAAGTTCTAAAATCAGCGCTCTACATTTCTACCTCACGAAACTGAAAAAAGAAGGGCAAGTTAAACCCAAAATAAGCAGAAGAAAGGAAATAACATGAGAAATCAATGAAATAAATAGGAAATGGGCAAATAATAGAGAAAATCAGAACTAAAAGTTGGTTCTTTGAAAAGATCAGGAATGAAGAACTTAAAAGAATATATTGATTGGTAGGTTCATTGGTGTTTCTCAGTCTTGGCTGGGCATTAAAATCACCCATGGAGAACTTAAAATAAGCCCCAATCCTGGGCTGCACTTCTGACCCATCACATTAGCTCTCTGGGAACCTAGGTATCAGTATGGACTAGAGTTTCCAAGTGATTCCAGTGTGCAGCCCAGTTTGAGAGCCACTGCTGAGAGATCAGCAAGGCCTTACCCTACCACACATTTGTCATTTTCCATCATGGGCTGGTCGGGATCTCTGGAATAGAATCCTCTGATCTCTCACACAGATTCTGTGTGTCTGGCTGCTGGTATTCTAAGAGCAATGCAGCAGAAGGGGGCTGGGATTGTCCCATTTCATCTGCAGGCCTTCACCCGATTTCAGTATGGTGTCTCAGCCCTGTGTGGGGCCCTTTAAGTAGGTCTTCTCTAATTTGGTTTGCCATAGAGTCAGCCTTGAGTTTCCTGCCAAACTGCAAAGAGACAGAATCGATTTTTCCAGTTTCTGCACCCCTGCTTTCAGATTCCTAAGGCTTTTCAGGGTTCTGAGTAAATGAACTCTCTCACTGGCTTCCCCCACTGAGGGCTTTGGTTTCTTTTTTTTTGATCTGATAAGTCAGTTAACATACTCTTGCTCCTCCAAACTTTTCCCCTTTTATTTGTCTCAGCTCCATTTCCTTTCTCTTGAAATTTGTAATTTATGACTTTTTTTCTTCCTTTACTATCATTTTGTGGGATTTCAGAAGACAATGGAGATAAAACCATGTGTCGAATCTGTGAAGTTTAACTGGAAAATTTCCAGTCTTTTTTAAAAATCAAGGTTGCATAATTACAGCAATCATGTCCAATCAACAACCTTCATGGGAAATGCAGAATGCGAGCTGTATAGCCTCTGAGATTTAGGCGTACTAGCATGGAGTAGGGTGATGGTTCTCCTGGTTAGCATTCACAGTGTGTAATTTTTCTTAAGTCTCTATATCACCTGAAATTGAATCACAGAACTCTAAATCCAGTACACTCAGAACTGATTGCAAAGATGATCATATATTGCTGGTAACAGTTAAATCTCTCATGTATTTTGTTTTCCCAGAAAGTCATAATGAAACCATTCTAATAGGTTGTATTGACCAGAATAAAAATAGGATATTTAAGTTTATTCTCTTCTCATTAGGAAGTCATAACAATCATGTCCTTTCCTGGATATCAGAGAGCATGTCTGCATCCCTCTACTCTATGGAGTTTCTAACCTTAAGACTGGACAGAGGGACAGAAGCTTCTGGTCATTGCTTCTGCTAACAGAGCAGTGGGCTGAGCACCCATATAGGGGGCCACCACCTGGGTCTGGCCTGGGCTCTGTCACTCTCCAGCCTGATGACCCTAGGCTACCTTTCCATTCCTCTAGGCTTCTGGGTTTTGTAAAATAGAGGCTTGGAACAGAGAGCTTTTCTGGATATTTCTAGCTCTACAATCACTAAATCTATACCAAAGCTACTGAAAGTATATATCACCAGAGGAATGTAGAAATATAATTTGAGAAATGCCCCTAAAAGGATGGTGGTGGGTTAGTCACTAAGTCGTGTCTGAGTCTTGCGACCCCATAGATATAGACAGTAGCCTACCAGGTCGATGGGATTTCCCAGGCAAGCATACTGGAGTGGGTTGCCATTTCCTTCTCCTGGGGATCTTCCCTGACCCAGGGATCAAACCTGGGTCTCCTGCATTTCAGGTGAATTCTTTACCAACTGAGCCACCAGGAAAATCCAGATGGGCCACCCTCTATGTCAGCCACCTCTTTCACTGGTTGCATCCTAGGGATGGTGATCACTTTTGATGTCTCAAGTCTTATATAGAGTTGGTATAAATATTGGCTCCCTCTTCTCAGGTATTCCAGCCAAGGGCTGGAAAGTATGCCTTTGTGCCCTGATGCCAGCTTCTGATCCCTGGCAATGATGGCCTGTGGGTGGGCTTATTTAAATCCTCAAACAAAACATAATGACTATATTTGGAATTGGGGTTATTCTGAGGTTCTAGGAACTCCCTCCTCTGGCAATGAAGGCAAATTCTGGAGCTAGAGGAAGTAAAGAGCCACCTAGGCTGATCATGTGAAGCTGCATAGATGAATTGCAATCCGCTGGGTTCAACTGGTTGCAACACACTGGGAAGGCGCTATTTGAAATGGGCCATTTGCAGGTGTGTTATTTTGAACTGTGTCTCAAAAAAAATATGGTAAGGTCCTGACTCCCAGTTCTTTTATATGTGATCTTATGGGGAAATAGGGTCTCTGCAGATGCAATTATTTAAGAGTAGGGCATTACTGGAGTAAGGTGGGCCCTTAATCCAATACGACTGATGTCCTTATAAGAAAACAGTGAAACAATGGGAGTACACTACGTGGAAACAGGCAGAGGTTGGATGTATGAAGTTGGAAACCACATTAGAAAAACCAATACACAGGGTTTGTATGCCTGTTGCAGAGCCAGGGTAAAATTGTCCTTGGCCATCACCAGCTATCTTTTAATGAAAAAGGCATCAAAGAAATGCTTTAGCCTTTTGAATGTAATTCAATGTTCATCAGTATTTAAATCCTCAAGACAGGCCAGTCAGTGAAATGGAAAATTTCATACTTTCCTAGGTGAATGAATCCCTGCCATCAATCCATCTATGTTTAAAATATTAAAGTTTGCTTCTTGGGCCTTGTTGACAATCTGTTGACAAAGTTATTTAGTTATTTACCATATGTCAAGAAGTATGCTAAGTGCTAGGGGTACGGAGATCAAAAGGGAACACTATGGACCCTAGTTCTTCCCTCATAGAGTTCACACTCTTGTGAGAAACACAGGGGTGAAATGCAATATTTATTATGAATAAAAAACTGAAAGAGTGCAAGCATGTAAAGAAAAACCACAGGAAAGTTCAGAGCGCCATGTCAGCACGTAATGGGAAATCTGACTGGTGACGGTGCGCTGGTAAATGTTAACACTTGCTCTCCAAAAAACCACACATGGTCTCTAGCCTTTGCCCAAATACTCCCACCATGATGTGTTTCACGCCTATCCCTGTCACCAGGGAAAAGTTGGGACAGGATGCACAATCGCAGACCATTACTTTCTATTTCTATGTAGAGAATGGCCTCAAGAGGATAATAGTAAATGTAATACAAAATTAGAATGTCAAGAGTTCCAAGTGTTTATTGCATTGATTTTTAATGTAATTTATCTAATTGTGTTTACATAATTCAATTTTTAATCATGGCTGTTTAATATCCAGCTTGCAAAACACCACCTCTCACAAGTGGGAACACGTTTGGAGCCAGGGGTTAAGGAAGGCTTTCCCGAGGAGGTAACACTGAACTTGAAAGATGAACTGGAATTAGCAAAGTTAGCCATACAGAAGGGGTGAGGACACCCTCCCCAGATAGGAGCATGAGCATATAAGAAAGTCCTAGGACTAAAGAGGGCCTGGCATACTTGAGGAGCAGACAGCAAAGAAAGTGAGGGAAAATGTGGAAAAGTGAGATTAAAGAGAAAGACAGGGACCTAATTATGCAGAACCTTGTAGCCCATGGAGAGGATTTTGGACTTTATCCTAAGCACAATGGGAAACTGTTGAAGGTTTAAGCAGGAAAGTGACAATCAGATTTAAGTATTTAAAATATTATTCTCCTCTGAAAGCAAGTCACTCAGTCGTGTCTGACTGTTTGCGACCCCATGGACTGTAGTCCATGGAATTCTCCAGGCCAGAATACTGGAGTGGGTAGCCTTTCCCTTCTTCAGGGGATCTTCCCAACCCACGAATCGATCCCAGGTCTCCTGCATTTGAGGCGGATTTTTTACTAGCTGAGCCATGCATGAGGTAAAGGATTTAAAAGTGGGTGAAAGACAAGAAAATCACAAGCAACAAAAGAAAAGCATAAATAAATTGGTCTTCATCAAAATTAACAACTTTTGTAGATCAAAGGAGGCTACCAAGAAAGTAAAAAGACAAGCCACAGAATGGAGAAAATACTCAAAAATCATCTTAGTGGTAAAGAGTCTGCCTGCAATGCAGGAGACTGGGGTTCCATCCCTGGGTGGATAAGATCCTTTGAAGGAGGAAATGGCAATGCACTCCTGTATTCTTGCCTGGAGAATCCATGGATGGAGGAGTCTGGTGGACTATAGCCCATGGGGAAACAAAAGAGTCAGACAAGACTTAGTGACTAAACAGCAACATATATCTGATAAGGGCCTAGTATCTAGAATATATAAAGGACTCTCACAGCTCAACAAGAAATCCAACAAGCCAAGGAAAAAAAATGGGAAATAATTTGAATGGATATTTCCTCAAAGAAGATATACAAATGGCAAGCACGACATGAAAAGATGCTCAGTGCCATTCATCACTGCTGCTGCTGCTAAGTCACTTCAGTTGTGTCCGACTCTGTGCAACCCCATAGACGACAGCCCACCAGGCTCCCCCGTCCCTGGGATTCTCCAGGCAAGAACATAGGAGTGGGTTGCCATTTCCTTCTCCAATGCATGAAAGTGAAAAGTGAAAGTGAAGTCGCTCAGTTGTGTCTGACGACTCTTAGTGACCCCATGGACTGCAGCCCACCAGGCTCCTCCATCCATGGGATTTTCCAGATTTTCCACTCCATCCAAGAGTACTGGAGTGGGTTGCCATTGCCTTCTCCAGCCATTCATCACTAGGGAAATAAATCGAAACTGAAGTGAGATACCACTTCACAATCATTAGGATGGCTATAATTAAAACAAAATAGGAAAGAACATGTGTGAGGAAGATGTGGAGTAATTGGAACCCTTCAGTTTCTGGTGGGAATGTAAAATTGTGCAGCCACTATCGAAAAATTTTGGCAGTACCCCAGTAAGCTAAACATAGATTACCACATGACCCAGCAAATCCACTCAGCAATACATATCCTCCCCCCAAACTGAAAACAGATGTTACAACAAACACTTGTACTAAGGGTTCATAGCAATAGTATTCACAATAGTCAAACGTAGAAATAATCCAAATGTCCCTCCCCTAATGAATGGCTAAACAAAACGCGGTATATGCACATACTTGAATTTATCTGGCTGTAAAAGGGAACAGTACTGATGTGTGCTGCAGTACAGATGGGCCTTGAAAACATCACGCTGAACGAAAGAAGCCAGATGCAAAAAGCGATATACTGTATGATTTCATTTATATGAAATATCCGGAATAAACAAATTCATAGGCAGTAGATTAGTGGTTGCCAGGAGCCAAGGGTAGGGGAGAATAAGAATTGTTGCTTAATGAGACTGGGGTTTCTTTAGGGGTGAGGGTGATGAAAACAGGTTTTCATCATGAAACATATGAAAACACTTGGAAACCCCTAAAAATGTAGAACAAAGTAATGATGATGCTTGCACAACTTTGTGAATGTGCTAAATGCCACCAAACTTACACTTTGGTTAAAATACTAAATTTTATATTGATGTGTACTTTACCACAATGAGAAAAAAAGTGAAAGCAAGAACCCTGTTAAAAAATATTTGGTTAGAAGAATTCCCTGCCAGTCCAGGGGTTAGGACTCAGGGCTTTCACTGCTGGGGGGCTGGGTTTGATCTCTGGTTGGGGAACTAAGACCCCATAAAAAAAGGGAAATTTTCATTGGTAGAATTAGGGACTTGGGCGTGAGAGCAGCGGGTCAAGTACAGTGTCCTGGTTTTTGATCAGTCTTAACAGCAGGAGTGGAGAAAGCAATGGCGACCCACTCCAGTACCCTTGCCTGGAAAACCCCATGGATGGAGAAGCCTGGGAGGCTACAGTCCATGGGGTCGCTAAGAGTTGGACACGACTGAGCGACTTCACTTTCACTTTTCACTTTCATGCATTGGAGAAGGAAATGGCAACCCACTGAAGTGTTCTTGCCTGGAGAATCCCAGGGACGGGGGAGCCTTGTAGGCTGCCGTCTATGGGGTTGCACAGAGTCAGACACGACTGAAGCAACTTAGCATCAGCAGCAACAGCAGGAGTGATGACGCCATTTAGCAAAATAGGAAATCTCGAAGGGCGAAATGAAAGATCCTGAATTCCCTTTGGGGCATGTTGAGACTGAGATGCCAGAGATAATCTTAGCAGAATTTCGGGAAGGCAGTTGGCCCCTGGGATGTCTTCCTTCGGCTTGTCCCCGACATCTCCAGGTGGCTGTTGCTCCTCCAGGCTTCCTGCCCACATGTCAGAAAAGAAGGTGTAGAGGAGTGGGTGCCGGAAGATAGGGGAGAAAGTGTTCCCCAAAACTCCCGGCTCATCTCTCATTGGTCAGATGAGGGTCACATGGGCATCCTTGCTGCAAGGGGATGTAGAGTGTAATTGTGCTGGGCACGTTGCCATGGCTTAACCAAACTGCAATTCTGTTTCTGAGGAAGAAACTGGAATGGATATCAAGTGGGCAAATATCAGAGTCCACCATATGGTGTAACTAATGTTATGAGCAATTCCAGCAGGAGTTGGACAGGAAGGCTGGGAAATAATATCCGCTGGAGAGGCCGTGTTCTCTGAGGCTCAGTGCTTGCCATTCCTTTCATCTTTCCAGAGTTCATTTGTATTTTTCGAAGCTTAATCATTCTAGTAACTTTTCCGCGAGTCCCTGTGTCTCCTCTGAGCCCAGATTTGAAGTCACCGTTCTGGTAAAGGACGAAGGGTGAGTAAAAAGCAGCCTGCTTCCCAGCACGTGTGACCAGGAAGGGTTCGGTGGTTTGGGGAAGCACTCATGCTCCTCTCCTGCCTCGTTAGAATTTTCATTGTTTGGCCTTTGCTCAAAGAGGGCAACATTTAAGGAATAAAACTTTCTGCTCTTCATGAGTAAGCCTAATCTAAAAAAATTTAAAGTTACACACAAAACAAAATAAAACACCCATGCCATTTAAAAAATGTCAGCCACACAGCATGACTGAATTGTTGCACTTTTAACATGTGAATACCCTTGAAACCTCCGGACTGAAATGTCTGCTAGCATTCCAGCCCTGTGAACTCCGAGGGGCAGTGAAGGGAAGCAGATACTAGCTCCTGGAAGTAAGTCTACCCTTGAGAATTACTGTTGGGGCAAGTGGTGTCATTTTCATTTACTTGCTTCAAGAGACCAGCAAGTTTCATGTTTGCTCTGAGACTCTAGGAGAAAATATCACCTTTCTTTTCTGTTCCACAAGGCTCTGTTGCCTCATTTATAAAGCACACAACCGTTCCTTTAGGTAATTCCACTTTAAGCATGAAATTCCACTCGTTATTTTTTTTTTTTTCGCTCTTTGTTGTTTTAAGGAAATAAAATTTAGAATGTAAAAAGTCAAAATGGAAGACTGTGGTATGGCATCCTGGAAGGAGCTCTGCTTTGGGAATGAGAGCACTGTGGTTCCTGTCACGGATCTCCTAACAGATCTGGCAAACTCCACTTTCTGGGTTTCTATTTCCCTCATCTGGGAAAAAAAAGGGGGGGGGAGGGTTGTTGGGAAGAGTTTAATGGCTAATCCCCAAGGTCTCTTCAGCTTTAATATGCTGTGATTTTCATTATGTAAGCCAACGTGTTGGGTAGATATAGAATTAAATTTTGCTTCCAGCTGCAAATATGGGAAAGTTACTTATTTTGGGTTATTTAGATTTTTTTCATAATCAATGATTTGGAAATAAATAGCTATTGGTTAAATGGCTTAACAGCATCAGGGATAATAGCATCTTTTACCAGCCAGTTTTCTAGAGGTAAAATTGACATGGAGGACATTCAACATAATTTAAATATGCAATATGATAAATTTTGACATTTGTATATATCCATGAAAACATCACAATTCTCACAATAGTGAACATGTCTGTCACCCTCAAAAGTTTACTCCTTCCTTTGTTTTATCCCTTCTTCCTGTCTGTCCCCACATTCTTCTGTTCTATTCTTCTATTCTTCTGTTCTATTCAGTCGCTCAGTCATGTCTAACTCTTTACGACTCCATGGACTGCAGCACACCAGGCTTCCCTGTCCATCACCAAATCCCGGAGCTTGCTCAAACTCATGTCCATCAAGTTGGTGATGCCATCCAACCATCTCATCCTCTGTTGTCCCATTCTCCTCCCCCAGCATCAGGGCTTTTTCCAGTGAGTCAATGCTTCGTATCAGATGGCCAAAATATTGGAGCTTCAGCTTCAGCATCGGTCCTTCCATTGAATTATCAGGGTTGATTTCCTTTAGGATGGACTGGTTTGATCTCCTTGCTATCCAGGGGACTGTCAAAAGTCTTCTCCAACACCACAGTTCAAAAGCATCAATTTTGCTGCACTCAGCTCTCACATCTGTACTTGATCACTGGAAAAACCATAGCTTTGAGTAGACGGACCTTTGTTGGCAAAGTAATGTCTCTGCTTTTTAATATGCTGTCTAGGTTTGTCATCGCTTTTCTTCCAAGGAACAAGTGTCTTTTAACTTCATGGCTGCAGTCACCATCTGCAGTGATTTTGGAGCCCCCAAAAATAAAGTCTCTTGCTCTTTCCATTGTTTCTTCATTTATTTGCCATGAAGTGATGGGACCAGATGTGATGATCTTAGTTTTCTGAATGTTGAGTTTTAAGACAGCTTTTTCACTCTCATCTTTCACCTTCATCAAGAGGCTCTTTAATTCTTCTTTGCTTTCTGCCATGAGGGTGATGTCATCTGCATAGCTGAGGTTATTGATATGTCTCCCAGCAATCTTGATTCCAGCTTGTGATTCATTCAGTCTGGCATTTCACATGATGTACTCTGCATAAAAGTTAAGTAAGCAGGGTGACAGTATACAGCCTTGATGTACTCCTTTCCCGATTTTGAACCAGCCTGTTGTTCCATGTCCCCACACTCCTCATGCAACCATTAATCTGCTTTCTGTCACTATAGATTAGTTTGTATTTTCTTGAATTTTATATAAATAGAATCAATAGTATGGACTCCTTTCCTCTGACTTCTTTCACTCAGCATAATTATTTTAAGGTCCATTCATGTTGTAGCATCATTCTGGGTAGTATTCTATTGTGTGGCTGTATCACAGATTATTTATCCATTCACTTACTGAAGGGTATTTGGTATATTGTCAGTTTTTTGTTATTACAAATAAAGTTTCTATGAATCTTTGTGTAAAAATCTCCCTTTATTTCTTTTTCTCTTGGATAAATACCTGGAAATAGAGTGGCAGGATCATACGGTAAATAACTGTTTTTTTTTTTTTTTTTTTTTTAAGGAAGTTGCCAAAC